>NC_064920.1:114300601-114603632 GCF_023897955.1 Schistocerca gregaria
ATGAAATGAAATAGTCACATAGGCTCAGCTGTGAGTGAAGCAGGTGGCAGACTACAGTTTTTTGGTAAAATACTGAGGAAATGCAATCAATCTACAAAGGAGATTGCTAACAAATCACTCATGTGACCTATCCTAGAACATTGCTCCAATGTGTGAGACCTCTACCAAAGAGGACTAACAGGGTATTTTAAACATATACATGAATGGTAACGTGTGTTTCATGTATGGGAGAGCTGAAGAAACTGGACTGGCAGACTCTTAAAAGAGAGACATTAACTATCCCTAGAAAGTTTCAAGGTCCAGCTTCAAAAGATGACTCTAGGAATACAGAGTGAAGAAAAAATACTGCACTTCATCCAACTGCAAGACAAAAACATATCTAACAGAACTTAGTCCCATCAATAGATTTAATAAACATGTGGTTAAAAAAAATGAAGCTCTGGCAACACTGTAACTACATGCCGCATTGCCCTGAATAGCTAGTGTGAACTCTGCACTTTGCCAGAGCTGTTCTATTGCCTCAGCAACATGAGGCAATGCCATGGCGAATGAATAGGCAGACTCACCAATGTTCGAGTCATGTTCGAGCCAAACATTATTTTTTTCAGTTGAAGCATCAAACTGTATCTAATTTACACTTCCAGAATGTGGTATCTTGTGTATTTCCTTCTGTAGCTGTTACCTTTATTGAAACATTAGGATATAACATGAATTTCTTATGGATGTAAATGACCACATTGTTTCATCCATGATGCAAAAAAACCAATAGAACATAATAGTGGAAACAGTAACATCTTCTGTATCCAGTGAGGTACAAATGACACAATAGCTGACTATATCAGATTGCACATTATGCTACACACAGTAATTCTATCCTGTATGTTTGACATATGGGCTTATCTCACGGAGCCAGCATTACAAGTACAAGCAATGTTCACTTCAGAGATGATGTTAAAAGTGACCATCTCGCATTTGCAAACAATTCACTACTTGATGAACCTTACGCAATATACCTGCACCCACCATCGCTGAAGTGGCATGCACACAAGCCATTAGGTCATGTGCATCCGTGGATGGAGTACTATAAACTTGTTCCTTTAAATGTCCCCACAAATAAAAGTCTAGTGGATTAAGGTGCAGGGTATGTGGAAGCCACAACATAGGACCACCATGACCAACCTGTTTCCTGGAAACACTTCATTTAATTAGTTATGCACATTCATTCCAAAGTGTAGTGATGCACCATCATGCTGAAATTATAGCTGTCACTAAACATCAAGTGGAATGTTTTCTAATGAACAGGGCAAAGTATTGCAAAGAAATGTATGATACAAGGGCACATTCAACATGTCCAGCTATAGGTAATGGCCCAAAAGTACTCCTCCCACAATTCCAGCCCACAGGCTTATGCCAAAGCAAGCCTGAAAGCCATGTTCACAGGAGACATGTGGGTTGTGCTCTGACCAATAATGGCTGTTGTAGAGTTTGAAAATACCTTCACAAGTTGTTTATAAAATGTTCATTATCTTCCACTTGGTGCAAAAACCTTACAAGAAACTGTACTCATCAAATGCAGTCTTCTGGCGACTGGTGTTGAGTTAATGTGTAATGATATGGACACAGTGCTTCATTGTGAAACTACTTCAACAACCTTTCTTAGAGATATCTGGAACTGCCTTGCAGTATCGTGAGTACCTTGCCAAGGTGATTGGTAAATGCTTTCAAGAACTTTGTCCTCTGTTTACAGAGTACATCTAGCCCTTGGATGACCTCTGCCTATTACTTGTGGATGAAGATCACCAGTTTCCTAAATGCATTACTCTAGGCAATGAAAAACATTCTTTATAGGATTGTGTCTTTGAGGGTACCATGCAACAAATGCATGGGCAGCAGCAGCAGCTTGTTTAATGGATGCAGCTTTTCAACATATTCATCATTTGTGTACTACATTGGGAAACCACCCTACATGAACTTGACAGGACTAATGACAGTTGTGCACTGCACAGTTAGCAGGCACATGCATGCAATTTAATTGATCCCAGTGTTATGTGATAGGCTATTGTTATGTGTCAAAGTGATGTCCTGCTTATAAATGACAAGAAATAGGAGATAGTTGTCGAAAAAATAGAAAAGGAACCCGACAAGGATTCTAACCATAGCTCCATGGTGGACATGGGTTTGTTGTCCCAGCAGTCCACTCAATGAGCTATGAGGGCTGGTATGGTAGTCCACTGTGATACATATTCTTCTGTACATTCAGATGTGCTGCATGATGTGACAGTTTTGGCAGCTCCTCATTTTCATACATGCATTTTTAAAATGCACCCGATCTGATTTAGCGAGATAAACTTTTGTCTTGAATCTGGACCAGGAATTGGATGCCACCCTCTAAGTGTGGCATTTTACTTCACTCTGTATAGTAAAACCCCCTATGTATTGCTCATTCATGGAGTGCGAGGACAAGATTAGGATAATTACAGCACACATGGAGGCATTTAAACCATCATTCATCCTTAGCTACATATGTGAATTGAATGAGAAGAAGGTCTAGTAAGTGGTAAAATGGGACCTACCCACCACCATGCTCTTCACAATTGGTTGCAGAGTACAGATGTAGATGTAGATATGGACATAGATCAATTGATCAATCAATTAGATTCACTACATTTTGGTGTCCATTGTGGACCAACCTCATTAATAATTAAATTTCTGAATCAATGGTTCATTTTCACTACATATTGTACTTGTCAATACAGCTAAGAAGAGGGTTACTCCACGTACAGAAATAAATGGACTGCTCAATACAGGCAAAAACATGGAGGTATGCTTAGATGACTAGGTCACCCAGAACATTTTTTTGGAGATCATAAAAATATTAGCTTCTTGTCTTTCTGTAAACAGGAAATAAGCTGCTATATATTTATAATCAATTATGAAAATGTAATTGTGCTAAAAATATTTTTCTAAATTTTGGAAAGATATTTAAAATTATTATTATCATTATTATAGTCATTATTGTTTCTGTAATTTTTGATACATAACTTAAAAATATTTGTGATATATGCTATTAATCACTTATAAATTTATGTGAATGTAAAAAAATCAGGCTTTGAAAATAATCACTGATGTATTACAAATTTTGTATCTTGGTACACTTTTGATCTTTGTACTGTTTGCCTGACAAGTTACTGTAGGTATTCTGTGGATCAACATGTGTTGATTGGTTTCATTTTATGTACATGTGGAATGTGTTGGAATAAATAAGTGCAGAAACACCTGTGACTTTTATCACTAATTATTACAATCAGGAGTAAAGCTGTACCAGAATATCTTTCCACAGCAAACAGGAATAAAAAACACTTGTAGACAATAGCACCTACAAAATGAAGAAACTACAATGGATTTCAATAAGAAAATGAAGTCAATCTATCTATGTTCAGAAAATACTTAATACATGAGCTCTATAAGTTAAGTCAACCTAACGAAGTTCAGAAATTATTATGTACTTAACACATGAAGTCTAATGTTTTATCTTTATTCTTTCGGGCATTAAAACATTGGAGAAAGTCAACCCAAACAAAATCATTGTATAAATGATGTTTTGAGGATATATTTTTGAGTTTTGATAAAATTAAGCATTATTAAAGGTGGAAAACATTAGAATTCGTGACATCATCCACGATGTTAATACTGTATATGTAAATATTACGAAATGTTGCAGGAATTGTATTAATGAAAATAACAACATTATATCCATGACTGGATGTTGCATGCACACTCAAACAAAGGACATGCAAAGTATTGATGGAAATGGCAATAAATGAGCTAGCAAACAATGGTAATGCAAAATGGACACACGAAAATAAATAGAAAATACTTTTTTTATAATTCAGTGTTTTATTCAGTTTGTGTCATGTGAAGAGAAAGTATAAGAACAATGGCCATTGGTGAGAAAGAGGTTGAAGTAGAAGTGGGTGGGGGTGAGAATTTAATAGAGAAGGTAAACTCTGACAAAACAATTAAACGAGAGGACAAAATGTGTTACCCAGTGAAATCAAGAGACTCAGATTTGTAACGAATTTTTTTGGGGCTTTACGGGCACTCACAATTAGAAAATCAGGAATGACTTAGACCTTTCATGCAATTAATGTTAAAAAATGAACAATAGTCAAGAGGCATGGAGCACTCAGCTATGGTTATAAATCAGTCAGTAGCTAGTCTTGAACATTAATTGTCATAGGAGGCTGAGAATCTGGGGAAGAAAATATAGTATGTTGAATCAGAAGGGGCATTCCCACAGAGATTAAAAATTTCAAAAATAAAACCAATATAATAAAAAATATATATATATGAAGTAGGAAACTATAGACCAATAGCTTTGTTATCTGTATTTTCAAAAATAGTAGGGACTGTTATGAAAAATATAATTACAATTACCATGAAAAATTCAATTTCTTGCCTGTAAACCAACATGGGCTTTGCAAAGGCATGAGTACAGAAACAGTAATTACCCAGTTCATCGAAAACATTTATTTATTTATTTTGTGTTCCATAGATCCATATGGGAACATATCCCTGGATATAGAAGTAGTCAAGGGTTTTTTTTACAGATTATTGTTTTGTGCACAGATACATTGATCTTATCATTAGATTAAATAAACTGTGAAGTTTAGCATATACCCTTACATATTAGTTAAGGAACAGGACATCTGAAAGTATATACAATCATACATAAATTTGGGTATTGTATTAAGTTACACTGTGCTTAGAGAGTATGATTAATCAATTGTAGAGGTCACACAGAAAGGTTTAAGCACAAACAAGAGATTCTATGCATTTTTGCTAAGAAATTCATCAATACTGTAACAAGATTCAGCTAAAAGGAACTGTTTCAGATTTTCTTTAAACTTTGGCATGTTTCCAACCAATTCTTCAATGTGCGGTGGGAGGGCATTAAAAATCTTGGTGCCACTGTATAAAACCCCCCTATGGACCATGCTTTTCGTTTTTAGCTCATAATGGATATCCAGTTTCCTTCAGGTGTTATAACTGTGGTATGAGCTATTGATTTTGAATAAGTTGCTATTTTTTGAAACAAAGCACACCAGGGAAAAAATATATTGGGCAGGTGTTGTAAGGATTTGTAGAACTCTAAACAGATCCCTGCACGAGTGCCTAGGATGTACTCCACACATAATTCTTATTGCTTGCTTCTGTGCACGGAACACTTTTTTTGCTATTGGTTGATTTCCCAAAAATATTATACCATAGGCCATAAGTTGTTGGAAATAGCCAAAATATGCAGTTTTTATTGTGCTAATTTCCCTAGTGTCTGAAATTATTCTTAAGGCAAACGCTGCTGAGCTTAGCCTTTTGCACAGATCTTGAATATGGCGGTGCCACTTCATTTTGCTATCTATATGCAGACCCAAGAATTGGGAGGACTCAACCTTCAAAATCTCATGCTCACCCATTTTTAGGTTCACTTAATTAGTAACATTTGTGTTGGAATAGAAATGAATGTAATTTGTCTTTTTTAGGTTGACTGTAAGACGATTGGTTTCAATCCAGTTTGTCAAATCTGCAAAAGCTTTATTTGCAGCCTCCCTGAGAGATTACATGAGTATTTTCCCATATTCTGTACATCGTGCTAAGTCATTTACAAATACTAGAAAGAGCAGTGGGACCAATACCGAGCCTTGAGGTACTCCTGCAGTAATGGTGCCCCATTCTGAAGATACCTGGCTACCATGCAGTCCTTCCATGATTACTTTCTGCTTTCTACCTCACAGACAGGAGTCAAGCCATGTGCCTAAGGTTCCACCCATTCCTACGGTCTTGGCTTTACTCAAGAGAATATGGTGACTTACAGTCAAAAGTTTTTGACAGGTCACAAAATATTCCAACCATCATCATATTATTATTTATGCCTTCCATAACTTTGTCAACAAAGGCATGTATTGCATCCACAGTTGATACCCTTTTCCGAAAGCCAAACTGGCTACTGCTGAGGATGTTATATTTACTAAGATGCTCAACCATTCTGCTATGCATCAATTTCTCTAGTACCTTGGAGAAAACTGAGAGTAATGAAATTGGCTGATAGTTTGTAGCCTCAGTCTTATCTCACTTTTTATAAATTGGTCGTATAAGCCCATATTTTAGGCTGTCGGGAAAAAAAACCTTCATCCAATGACTTATTACTAATGTGGCAGAGGGCTGTACTTATTTCTTTACAACAGTATTTCAGTAACTTACTGGAAATGTTGTCAACTCCAGCAGAATTTTTACATTTTATAGACATAATTATTTCTTCTAATTCTATGACTGTAGCTTTTCGAAGATGTATCTCATCTATTTTGTTAGTTAAGGTGTTGTGCAAGTATTCTGTAGCTTTCTTTACAGAACCCTGGCATCCCATTTGGTTGGTGACTGTTAGGAAAAGATTGTTAAAGATATTAGCCACCATTTCGGGAGCATCCACCAAAAGGCTCCCAGTTCTTAAGCTAATCATTTCTTTGGCAGATTGGCTCTTCCCCGTCTCGCTTTTAACATATTTCCATATGGTTTTCATTTTGTTATTTGATTTGTCAATTTCCTTTTTAGATACATACTTTTAGATTTCTGGATCACCTTCCTTAATATCTTAGAGTACACTTTATATTGTACCACCACTGAAAACATCCCACAGGCTGTGGCTAAGCCGTGTCTCTGCAGTATCCTTTCTTTCAGGAGTGTTAGTTCTGCAAAGTTCGCAGGAGAGCTTCTGTAAAGTTTGGAAGGTAGGAGACAAGATACTGGCAGAAGTAAAGCTGTGAGTACCAGGCGTGAGTCATGCTTCGGTAGCTCAGATGTTAGAGCACTTGCCCGCGAAAGGCAAAGGTCCCGAGTTCGAGTCTCGGTAGGGCACACAGTTTTAATCTGCCAGAAAGTTTCATATCAGCGCACACTCCGCTGCAGAGTGAAAATCTCATTCTGCATACAATACTCTTTTTGTTTTACATGAAATTTTGATGCCCTGGGTAATCCATGGCTTAAATGCAGGGTTACATTGATATTCTCTGACTCTTTTATTTGGAAACACCCCCTCAAAAAGATTTGATGTTAAAATAATAAATACATTAAATTTTGTGTTTTACATCTGCTGAGTTGAATACTACAGACCAGTCTACCAACTGTAGCTTCTGCCTGTATGTCTCCATTGTTTCTTTATTTATTGGTCTCACATTTTTCCAGATAGCTTTTGGTTTTCTGTTAAGATTTAAATGGGGGATTGTCAGAAGTATAGCATCATGGTCTGACAGCCCATTTAGGACTTGACTGACTGTCAAGCTACTGTGCCTAGTCTTATCAACAAACACATTATCAATTAGAGTACTGGAGTGGTCAGTTACCCTAGTGGGAAATTCAACTACTTGCATTAGATTGTAACAGTTCATTAGTTGCTCCAGCTCCATTCTAGCATAACTTTCTTTCAGGAAACTTACATTAAAGTCGCTTAGTATTATGACTGAAATGGTTTTTCTGTACAATTTTGATAACATTGTTTCAGTCTGTTTGAGAAAGATTCCAAGATTCCCTGAGGTGCTCTATAAACTGATAATATGACTAGTGATACACTATTTGTTTCCGGTGCTATTACACACACTCCAAAGTGCTGCTTAATACAAAATTTGCTTACATCAAGAGGTCTAAATACTACATTATTTCTAACATTAATCACTGTTCTGCTCCTGGATCTGCAATATTGAGATGCTAAACTGAATCTGTCTAAGCACAATATCTGAATACCACAAGTGACGTGATGTTCAGTGAAGCATAGTGTATGTGGTTGCTTTTCTCTTTCAATATCATTTATGTTTATTAGTAGCTGGTCTAGTGAATTTTTAAGTCCTCTTAGGCCAATGTTCTGATAGAAAATTGTGAGTGGTTTAGTCTTTCTTAAATCTGCACCATTTTTACAATTAGGCTTACTTAGTATCAGGGTACTTTCACTGTGGACACGTAGGCCTACTGCTGTTTTGAGCTTTGGAACTTCTGCTATATCATCTTCCTCTGCATTGAAGGATACCAAAAATCCTCCTGGAGCCTGGAAGTTATCTTCCTTCTTGACTGCTTCACCACTTTTATGGTCCTTGCTGGAGATTCCAATGGTTCAGTCTGGCTGGTGTGTTGAACACTCTGTATGTTGCTGGCACAGGATACAGTATTTAAGTGAGTTGGAAAATCAGTTGAGAATGAATTGTTTTCGTAAATTGGGGTACTTAGTTCGATCTTTCCTGTAATCAGTTCGTTTAATCTTTCACACAAAAATCACTTCCCCTCATAGTTCAGATGTAATCCATGTACAGTATGTATGCATTTATCTAATGCCCCTATATCCAAAATTGAACATTTTTCATATCTTGAACAAAGCAGTTTAATACTTGCATTTGTTTTATGATCTCTTTGTTAACACACGAATGTTATGTTAAATCATGCCAATGTGGAATGGTAGCAACAACAGTATTTTTAGATTTGTTTTGTTCTAGAAACATGGACAAGCCTTTGACACAGATCTTAGCTTCATTAAATGCCACATTGTAATAGGACTTGACAGAAATAAAAGTACAGTGGGAATAAACTAGGACTTATCAAAGGCATTCGATACTGTTGATCATGATATCTTGCTAGACAAACTAGAAGCTATTGGTATATGAGGAGTTTCATTCGGGAAACAATTAAAACCAAAGCATTGTCTACAGATCGGACATGCAGACTGTACCAATTGGAGTACCTCAGGGAAGCATTCCAGGACCGGGTATTGCCAACATCTGCAACCAGGGTTTTGGAATACATGCAAAACTGGTTTGAACAGAACAGGCAAAACAAAGTCTCATCATGATGTGAACCTCAAAATTCAAAATAAACAAATTGAAAGGGTAGCTGCCACAAAAATCTTAGGTGCGCAAATTGATGAAAATTTAGACTGGAAAGCCCACATTCTCTATCTCACTAACAAGTTAAGCTCTGCTTGTTTTACATTACGCATAATTAGTACTGTGACTAGTAGAGAGTGTAGCAGAACTGTCTACTCTGCCTACATCCATTCTGCTGTCACCTATGGCCTAACCCTCTGGGGTCATAATAAGGCAAACATGAAAACCATCTTCACCTTACAAAAACGAGCTGTTAAAATAATTTCAAACAGTAAAAGGCTAACACCTTCCAAACAGTTATTGCTACCCTTGCCATGCCTCTATATAAAAAAAGTGTTGTTAATATAAAAAAACACATTGATAATTAAAAAACCAACTCAGATCTTCACTCGTACAAAACAAGAATGTGCAATGACATCCACATAAAAGAGTAAAGAAGACTTTAACACAAAACAAACTAACATTCAGGGTACTATTTTGTACAACAAACATCCAACTCATCTAAAAGAAATAAAAACATTATCTACATTCAAGGAAGCAATATTTACATTCTTAATGACCAACTGCTATTATAGTGTAAGTGAATATCTGAAGTAACCTTGTGGAAAGAATCTACATTCATTTACTATATATTAACAGTACTATAAATCAAATGCTTGCCACAGCCTCAATGTTAATTTTTCTGAACAAAAGTGTTAAATCAATTATTTACTTGTAATGTATTTCATGTAAAAGGCCCTGAACAAAAGTGTTAAATCAATTATTTACTTGTAATGTATTTCATGTAAAAGATTTTTCTCATACTTTTGTATTATTATAGTAATCAAAGTTGTATTGCCCAAAAATATCGTGATGGGTACAATGAACCATTGTATTATGTAGGAAACTGTACGCCCTTATCTTATTTTTGTTATACTGTGTTCTTTGACAAAATCCATACAATGTACATTGTTGCTGGATGAGTGAAGTACTACTACTACTACTACTACTACTACTACTACTTACAGTACTGTCTATTGAAACAAGAATGGGAGAACTAGAATCTAGACTGAATAGCAAAGTCAAAGTAGTTAAAGAAAAACTAGTTGCTGATAGGGAGCAAAATAAAATTTCTTTTGAAAATGTTTATGTTGAAATTAAAAATGTGGACAGAAACTGAAAATGTTTGTTTTGTAAAAAAAAAAAAAAAAAAAAAAATGCCTTCTCTTGCTGCACTGTATTTTATTCTCCCAGAAGTGTCTCACCTTTTTTCACTTTAAGGCATCATTAGTGGGATCTATAATGATACACTTTTGTTTTGATATGCATTATTCACAGATTATAAAACAGTTCACTTCTCACTATTTATATAAGTGTTCTTCCCGTTTTTAGTTGGCATCAGTTTGAAGAACTGTAAGTAACCACTTATTTACATAAATAGCAAGAAGTGAATTGTTTTATAATATATGAATAATACATGTTGAAACAAAACTGTAACACAACTGTATCATTATAGATCAGTGCAGCAAGAGCAGGCGTTTTTTATTTACACAACAAATATTTCCTTGCTTGGTGCAGAGGATGGTCACACAAACAAACTCATCAAAAACTGAAAAACTTGTATCTTCCCATATGTAGAAACTAATACTGAAACAAACTTAGCTATTGTTGAAAATAGATTTGTGAAAAATTCAGACTTGTTAATGAAACTGTAAACTGTAAATAGAAATATGTAATCATTTTGGAAAATACAATTTCAGTGCTTGCTAAGACAATTGAGTAATTAAACAGTGAGAACTTAGCACAAATTTTTTCAGAAGCTCATGTACCATGTTGTCTAATATTTCAGTGAACAACTTTGCACATGGTGTTAATTTGCATCTGCTTGACATTTCACAACATTGTAAAGAAAATTTTGAACCTATTATGAATAGCAGCAAAAAGATTAAGTTTGTGAAAAAAGTTTTTAGGAAGGGAAGCTCTGTCAATGGCCAATCAAAATTCTTCTGTAGACATATAATATGCAGATCTTGAAATTTTTTAAAAGTAAGTTCTGGTCTGAAATAGAACTTTGCAAAAATCAGATAAACAAATTAGCTCATTTAGCCAAACAATTTGATGAAATAATCTGGACAGATGCTCTAAAAAGATGGCTGCCTACCGAAATTGTATGGTATTTAGTGTATGGTCCAGTATACATTGTACACACATCAAAAAAAGTTTTCCATCACCCTGGCTCCCCAGAACTCCTGAAGATAGACATTGACTGTGGATATTGTATCACAGACACAGTCCCTTTGGCTGTTCAGAGATCTCACTAAACCTGCCCAAAGATGTAAAAAACCATACATGAACAGTGTCTAATAGATGGAGGGGGTCTGACAGCTGATCAGTTCCAGTCATTCCACCAGGAAGGAGGTACATGGCTCGTGTTGCCTGTAGTTCAACCATGCCGAAACAATCAATAACATGGTTCAATTGCATCCAAATTGTTACTTTGTCCCAGGAAGGGCTCTCAACAACGGAAGTGTCCAGGCATCTCAGAGTGAACAAAAGCGATGTTGTTCGGACATGAAGGAGATAGTCAGAGACAGGAATTGTCAATGACACACCTCACTCAGGCCACCAAAGAGCTACCACTGAAGTGGATGACCACTAGCTATAGATTACGGCTAGGAGGAACCCTGATAGTAATGCCACCATGTTGAATAATGCTTTTCGTGCAGCCACAGGACGCCTTGTTATGACTCAAACTGTGCACAATAGACTGCATGATGCACAACTTCACTCCCAATGTCCATGGTGAGGTCCATCTTTGCAACCATGACACCATACAGTGCTGTACAGATGGGCCTAACAACGTGCTGAATGGACCGCTCAGGGCTGGCATCACATTCTCTACACTGATGAGTGTCACATACGCCTTCAACCAGACAATTGTCAGAGACGTGTTTGGAGGTGACCTGATCAGGCTGAACGCCTTAGACACACTGTCCAGCGAGTGGAGCCAGGTGGAAGTTCCCTGCTGTTTTGAGTGGCATTATATGGTCCCAGCGTACATTGTGGTGGTCAGGGAAGGCACCGTAATGGCTGTATGATACGCGAACGCCATCCTCTGATGAATAGTGCAACCATATCGGCAGCATATTGGCGAGGCATTTGCCTTCATGGACAACAATTCGCATCCCCATCGCAGACATCTTGTGCATGACTTCCTTCAGGAAACAACATTGATGGACTCTATCGAACATGCCTGGGTAGATTGAAAAGGGCTGTTTACTGGCGATGTGACCCACCAACCACTCTGAGGGATCTATGCCGAATCGCCATTGAAGAGTGGGAAAATCTGGACCAACAGTGCTTTGATGAACTTGTGGATAGCATGCCATGATGAATACAGGCTTGCATCAATGCAAGACAATGTGCTACTTGGTATTAGAGGTAGTGGTGTGTACAGCTATCTGGACCACCACCTCTGAAGGTCTCACTGTATGGTGGCACAACATGCAATGTGTGATCTTCATGAGCAGTAAAAAGGGCAGAAATGATGTTTATGTTGATCTCTATTCCAGTTTTCTGTATAGGTTCTGGAACTCTCAGAGCCAAGGAGATGTATTTTTGATGTGTGTATATTGAGAAATTAGACAGAATTATGGAGCAAATAGGTAATCATGACTATCAGCAGAGAGGAAGGAATCAAAAGTGCCAAAATGCTAATCATGAAAGAAGAGAACATGATAATCATAATGATCAAAATTTTTAGTCAAGGGGACACCAGAGAAACCATAGGTATAAGAACATAGGTATGGACACAAATACACGAGGTAAACAAGAACACTCGACAAATCAGGTATTGGGAAACTGATGGTAACTCCACTGACAGCCTGAAATTTAGGCGTGAATCTACTGAGTAGTAAATGGATCAACTGTAGCAATGTTGCACATAAAGGCTCAAGTGAAATATTCAGTCATCGTTTTTAAAATCTGGTCTATTCTATGAAACTGAACAAAACAAAACTTGTCAAACAAATGAGCTGTAAGATGCTTGTAACAAGGAGGACATGAAGAAGTAATTAACTTCACAGAATTTTACGACTGGGTAGGAACTTTTCACTTGTCAGAAAATGAGCAGGTAACTGATTTAAACAATGACAGGAACTGAAGAGCTAGTGAAGAAATTAGGTAGTTACAAAGCATGATAATGAAGACACGCTACTTGTTAAAATTGGAAAATGCAAATTATTTCTTTATGTTTTGTGGCTGGATAGTAATGCCATTAACAATATATGAACTTCAAAAAAGTAATTATCAGTGTGTGGAAAACTTTGTATTCTGGTTGGTTATGTAAGATAAAGCATACTATCGTTTAGCAACTGAAATGTAAGTGTCATAGTGGTGACAGTGTCAAGCATATGAAAATAGTTGAGTTGATTAAATTGTTGGTAAGTATGAAAATGATGACATTTAGATTAATCCAATGAAAGTGTGTGATGTAGACAAAGATAGTAGATGTAACAGTAAATGAGGATGTCATAGTCTCAAAGAAGCTGCAGATGATTTGCTACATGAACAGGTTAGTTCTGAAGAAACTGATGACATTTGTAATACATTTATAGCATACAGGTTTATGCTTGTGAACTTAGGTGCCTTATAGACAAAGGTGTATCTGAGGTATTATTTAAAATCTGAGACATGAAAAAGTTTATATTGAGATGCCTGTAGTTGGTGTAAAAATAAAAGGTGCAACTGTAAGATACTGTAAAGTGGTTAAAAACCAAACTTTTATAACTTTTTCTATTGGGGGAGTGACTTTTACATATAGATGTTTCATTTTACCTGTGTGGTACAGTGTATCAACGCTACGCTGCCAGCATCATGAAGCTGGCAATGAAATTGTAAGTTTCTGTTAGACACCAACAGTGAGCATGTGGGATCTCATGGACTCAATGTTGTATGCCCACTGAGTCATGCCTCCAGCAGCTCTGGATTACGAACACTCTCTGCTGCCACAGTATGGGGCACCCACTAGGACTTGGAGCCAGTTTGCTAAGGGCGCTAGGCAGAACACCTGGTTATGGCTCTGACACCATGCTTTAGTTCAGAGAGCCTTATCCTTGTTGCTACTGTATTAACTGGACTCTTATTTCTTGCTGCATTATTTTTAATGGCTCTTTGTATGCTTGGACAAACAGAAGTTAAGTACTGGTACATCTTCTGTTTACTGTGTTAACTTGACCACTAATCATTTCTTCTCCTGTCCAGCTTTCCTATGATGACAGTTGCCACACCACTCTGTATCCCACCTCGCCTTACCACTGCGTACAAAGCCATACACAGTAACCTGAATTTAAGGAAGACTTTTCTCGGTATGTTTTGGATAAGAAGTGTGGAGTGCAGGGTTTGATGGAGAAGGGCATAATTTTTACATAATAGTACCAAATGGAGAATGTACAAGGTGTACAACTTTGCTTCTGCCATTTTTTCCCCAACATTTGAGGCTTTAATGAAATAAATTGGGTACACATTTATCATTCATAGTATTTTCCATCACTGGCCACTACTTTATCCCATCTTCCGGGCAGTGTACGAATCCCGTGTCGAAATAATTGTGGAGGAGGAGGAAATTAGTGTTTAGCGTCCCGTCGACAACGAGGTCATTAGAGACGGAGCGCAAGCTCGGGCGAGGGAAGGATGGGGAAGGAAATTGGCCGTGCCCTTTCAAAGGAACCATCCCGGCATTTGCCTGAAGCGATTTAGGGAAATCACGAAAAACCTAAATCAGGATGGCCGGAGACGGGATTGAACCGTCGTCCTCCCGAATGCGAGTCCAGTGTTCATCTTTTGAAGCGATCCATGAATCTATCCAATTTGTGACTTCTTCATGAGATCGGAAGTGTTGGTCAGCCAGGCCATGTGATATTGTTCTAAGCAGGTGATATTCAGAGTGAGCAATGTCTGGAGAATATGGCAGGTGGAGTAGGATTTCCCATTTTAATGTTTTCAAGTACATTTTGACCTATTTTGCAACATGGGGTCGAGTACTGTCGTGCTGCAAAATCACTTTATCGAGCCTCTCGCTGTATTGTGGCCATTTGTCTTTTAATGTTATGCTCAAACGCATTAATTGCATTCGATAATGAGCACCTGTAACTGTTTCACTTGGTATTAACACCTCATAGTACACGATGCATAGCTGGTCCCACCAAATGCAGGGCATGATCTTGGAGCTGTGAATATTCGGTTTGGCCATTGACATGGAAGCATGGGATATCCCCATGATTTTTTGTATTTAGGGTTATCTTAATGAACCCATTTTTTTGGCCAAGATGGCGCCGATAGGAAAGTGTAGTGACGCTTCTCTCTCGCTAAAAAGGCAAAAAATGAACAGTTCTTCGTGCAGAGAATGTAAAAAGCATGTGATGGAGGGTATTCTGTGTATCAAATGCAACTTCTGATTACACGAAAAGTGCGCGAAAGTAGATCTAAAGTTCGTCAGCGATGATTTTCCGTGGACATGTCATTGTTGTTTACGTGACGAAACGGCCGATCTGGTAAGTGCAGTTGATACAAAAAACGAAATTATAAAGATACTACGAAGTGAAATTGAGTCATTAAAAACCGAACTTTCGACCATCAAGAAAGAAAACGATACATTAATACAAGAAAAGAAGTCCTGTGTGTGTAAAAGCCATCAAACGGAAAAGCAAGAAGATGGCGAAAATACGAATGACTGATCATACTTAAAAACAACATTTCAGGTGTTACCGTTGATGTCTCGGTAAACTCAGTAAGCCAAAAACCGGAAGATAAATATAAATGGAAGGTGGCGACATACAGCAAAAGGAAATACAAGGCGACAGATACGCAACAAAAGGAAAATGACTTTTTAATAATTGGCGATTCGCTGCTGAAGAATATCGCTGTCCCCAATTGCAAGATCGACGTACGACCTGGTATTAGAACGCATCAACTCGATAAACATTTTAAAAATATGGTAAATGCAAGACAAGATACTTCAGAACCTGATTCTGAAACCAGACATAACTATAATGGGGTGTTTATACATGTTGCAACGAATTCGTTAAGGAGCAGCAGTGAGGAAGAAATGGCAAGGGAAACAAGAAACATGATCCGTTCTGCAAGAAATATGTATGCAGGATCTCGTCTGATACTTAGCTGAATCATAAACAGAAGGTCGGTGAGTGAAAAATATATCGAAAAAATAAACTGTGCTCTTAAAGGGCAATGTGATCGTCTTGGGGCAAGTTTTTATAGACCCAAACAAATCCCTATGTGAAAACTCACTAGCGAAGGATGGCTTGCATTTAAACAGACTGGGGTCTGTAACGTTCAGCAGAATGTTTGCAGATGTCTGCAAAATCATTAGATGCAAGGGAAACTAATATGGCCTGAAGGGGGTGAAAAATCATACACTCCAGCTGGAAAAGAAAAATATAAGCACCATGCAAAAAAAGATGATACTAAAGAATTTGCCCCAGAATACAGCTCACAACATGTAAACCAACGAAAGAAAAATTACATAAAAGTACTTCATCAAAATATTCAGTACTTTGGTAACAAAAAATTAGAAGCAGAAGTACTCCTGAGTGGAGTAAGACCAGACATATTATGCATAAGTGAACATGGACTAACTGAAAGTAAAATACATAATGTGGCAATAAAGGACTACAAACTAGCTAACTACTTCTGCAGATCTAAATATAAGGGTGGTGGCGTTTGTACAGGTTTTGACAGGTACTCTATCAAAGAATGTAAACAGGAAACTGCTACATTTCCCATAGCTAGAGAAAAAGACTTTGAAGTTACTGGTATAGTGGCAGAGGATTTTAGAGTGTTTTGTGTGTACAGGTCACCATGTGGCAATGTTAGCATATTTCTAAAAAAAATTGCTAGCTTATTGAGAATGAATATGAAGAGAAATCTTATTACATGCGGAGACTTCAACATTGACATGGGAAAAGACACAAAAATAGGACAGGATTTTGAACAATTCTTAATCCAGCATAACATGAAAGTGACAATAACTGTACCAACAAGAGTGACCTCACAAAGTGAGACAATTATTGACAATATTATTACTAATATGGGCAACTATGAGTCACATGTAATTCAGACAGAAATATCTGTTCATCATGGACAACTAATCAGCTTTTGCAGAAGTAATGACTCAGTATCAGAACCAAAACAAACAACCAAAGAAATTAGGATCATCAGTGAACAAAATATCAACATCTTTAGAACAGTGTTAAGTAAGGAAACCTGGAGTGAAACCCTACAGGCCCAGAGTGTAAATGAAAAATATGATGCATTTATTTCAACAATTAAGTACCATTTTAATGTAGCATTTCCCAAAGTAAAGAGACAAGAAAGGCAGCAAGATCAAACACAGTGGATTACCAGTGAAAGACTAGAACAGCAAAGGAAGCTTCAGGACGTGAGACAGATGGGCAAAGCTGAAAACTATAAAATGTTAAAAAAAGAAGTATAGAAAAACAATAAGAGAAGCGAAAGCAAGAGCAATTGACACCACTATAGCGAACTCAAAAAACAAGGCAAAAGCAACTTGGAATGCAATCAATGCTGAAAGAAAGGAAAAAGATGGGCCAAACAAAGAAGAAGGTATTAGGTCAATTAAAATAGACAACACAGTGGTCACAGATGGTATGAAAATAGCAAACATACTGAATAAAACTACAGTATATCAGTGTAGTAGAAAACCTAAAATTGGAAAGAAATAGTCAGAAACAGAAGGGTATTAAGGTACCAAAAACATCATGCAGTACTATGTTCTTAAGACCAGTCACAGAAGATGAATTACAGAAAACTATACAGAAACTGAAGTCCAAGAAATCAGCTCGTGATGATGAAATATCAAATCATGTAATAAAGCTGGTATGTGAGGAGATAATAACACCACTGAAGAACATAGCAAACTGTTCTTTCACAGATGCAATTTTTTCCAGAAAAACTGAAGATAACGCAGGTAGTGCCAGTCTATAAGAAAGGGTGTAGGGATGATCCCAACAACTACAGACCAGTTTCACTGATATCAGGTTTCTCAAAAATTCTAGAAATGCTTATGTATACCAGATTAGTTAACTATTTGGACAAACATAACAATCTCATGCCCTCACAACATGGTTTCAGAAAGGGTAAATCTACAGATCAGCAATTGTCAGTCTAACAGAATACATTTTACAGTCCTTGGATGAGAAAAAGGTTGTCTCTGCAATGTTTCTGGATCTTTCAAAGGCATCTGACACCATTGACCATGAAATCCTGATACAAAAATTAAGCAACTATGGCATTCGAGGGCCACCAGGTGAATGGATAAAATCATACTTGTGCAACCGCAAGCAGTATGTATCATTATGAAACTCGTACCAATCAGAAACCAAATACATCAAATATGGAGTGCCGCAGGGTTCGGTAATGGGGCCATTGTTATTTAATGTACGTATTTGTTAATGATATAGGTGTTGAGGAGGAAGAAAAGAAAATATTGTATGCTGATGACATGACAGTACTAAATAGTGACCAAAATATGGAGCAGCTTGAGAGAAGAGCATACATATCTGCAAATGTCACAGCTCAATGGCTGTTGGAAAATGAACTGGTTATCAATCTAAAAAAGACTATGTATGCAGTGTTTAAAAACAAGGAAAAGGCTGTAGACATGGGTTTAGAGGTTGATGGAACAAGGCTGGAAGAAGTAGAATCTGCTAGATTCTTAGGTATTCTTGTGGATAATGAACTGAAATGGAAAAAACATATTAATAATGTCTGTAAGAAACTGAGCTCTATCATATTCTTAATGATGCAGCTATCACAGTATTCAGACAAGAACCTTCTGTGTACAGTGTATCATGGACTTTTCGAACCATACTTACAGTATGGAGTGACTGTGTGGGGAAACTCAAACAAACAAGAGACAAAACGAGTGTTCACATTACAAAAAAAAAAAAAAGCAATTAGGACCATTTTAAGAAGAAAGACCTCTGAAACATGCAGAAACTGTTTCAAGAATTTAAATATCTTAACTTTTTCATCGTTGTATATATACAAAACAATAATGTACATCACAAAAGGTAGTGAGGACTGGATTACAAATGCTAGTGTACACACCCACAATACAAGAAAGAAGAATGAAGTACGGAGCATACCCTACCGACTGGCAATGCTAGAAAAAGGACCCCAGTACTCTGGTATCAGACTACTAAGAAGTCTGCCCAAAACCCTGCGAGATAGTGTACTTCACAATGACTTTCCAAAGAAACTTAAAGACTATCTCATTGAAAAAGAGTTTTACAGTGTTGCAGAATACTTATGCCATTAAATTTGAATATATTGTTACTCATTATCAGTAATGTAAAAATGTAAGCTAAAGGTGTAGAAAAATAAGTGATAAGGAATGTTAACACTTTGACATGTCCTATATTACACGTACATTTACTGTACACAATGTAATCTTACAGGATCAAATAAAATTCAATTCAATTCAATTCAATTCAAATGAAATGCAGAAATCCCTTCCATTTTTGCCTCTGAAGCAACAGTTCACAAACACACGAACACCGTTCAATGTCTCTTAGCTTCAGCTCACACGGGGCCCAAGTTCCTTCTTTCTGAATCATGACCATAGCCTTGAGACATTTTGAAATGGCTTGCTGTGCCACTCCTACTAATAATGCCAATTCTTCCTGAGTTTGACTCTAGCCTTCACTCAGCAATGTCTCCAATTCTGCATCTTGGAAAACATTCTCTCTTCCACCACTATGCTGGTCTACAACATTAAAATCACTGTTCTTGAATCGTTGAAACCACTCACGACACATTCTTTCACTAATAGCGTTCTTACCATATGTACTTGAGAGTGTTCAATGAGACTCAGCCGCTGTTTTCTTCATATTGAAACAAAACAGTAACACCTCCCACAAATAACATGAATTAGGCTTGTAAACTGATATTTTCAATCAAGAAGAACTTTATGATGCAGACAAAGTCGACTAATGTTTGAATGAGGTTATGTTGACTGAGATCCAAGCTAACTGCCTGATGTCTTGGACTATCAGCATGCCTAGCTGTCTTCAGTTGTCTATAGAGCCACAAATCCAGCTGGAAGGACACTGCAGCTGCCAGTTGGGCTGCCAACTTCCAAGACAAAGCTGTTGGGACACGAAGGCTGCCATCGCCTTTCAGGCCTGCTGGAGGCTTGACCTGCATGACCAGGATGCTGTCTGTCATCTGTTTTTTGAAGCGAGGGCCACTGCTGCTCCTCATCCCATTCCTGAGGCCAATACCAATGCTGCTGGCCCCTGTGTCCTAAACGGGAGCTGAGAGCCAACTCCTGTGAGTCAGAGAGCACTTCAGGTGGACCTGGGCACATGACTCCTGTGAGCCAAATTTCAGTGTCAATGAGAGCACTTTGGAGATTGATACATAGAGTAGGTAGCCACTGGTGTCAACGGGTCAGTAGCTTCCCTATGAGATAAATGATGCCACGCGATGTTTTGCTGAACTGGCAGCACTGCAAGTTGAGTGCATAATGGCCCTCTTCTGTTGATGAGGCCACTACTCTACAGGCCCAGCTATGGCACAGCACTTTGGAAGACAATACTGTATTGCCACTTAATAAATATGTTATTGTCAATAATGTTGTCTTGGTGCTCTCGAGCATAGCTGGGTCCTCATCACGCATCCTGCCAGCTCTCTCCAGATGACTGTAGGATTCTGGGGTCAGACTCCTATAGTATTCTTACTCTTTTGCTCAGTGAGGCCATTGTTTATTTCTCCTTCTGTTGATGTGTAGTATTTTGGCTGAACTCCACAATCAGTACTGGATTTTCTATCTTTCCTTCTACCCATGAGTTTTGAGGCTTTATGCTTCCCTTTGTTATTAAGTCCAATCGACACTTTTCTCTTGAGTTTTAGCTGTGAGATGCAAATTTTTTTGTTGAAATAATTAGTATTGTAATTCTTAGGTTACTCATACTCAATGAACTGCTATCTGTAAGCAAGAGTGGAAATTCATTAAGAATGTGAAACAGTATATCACATGCAAAAACCAGTACACTTATGATGCTGTGCACAATCCACAGTTTTTGCTATTCTGACTTTGCTGTTTTAAAAATTCAACTATAATGATGTTTAACTTTTAATTTCTTGTTTGTATATTTTGACCATTTACTGAAACATTCGATTAAAAATGCGAAAGAAATGACAGAGTGCAATGCATTAGTTGTTGTGTGGCATCAAGATGAAACTGCCTGATGAGATGCAATGATTTGAGAGAGCAGTACTTAAAAAGATTTTTGCACCATGTTCGTTGTGACGTACTGAACATGCAGGTAAATGCAAAAATAATCATACACCATGGAAAATATGTGCCACTTTTGTGGCACTCCATGGAAAAGTATGCTGATCACTTTATCGACAAAATGACAGATAAGGAATGGTGTATTGCTGCGCTGTGTGCTTATTTCCTTGTTCATGTATGGCATACATTCATCAGGACACTGTTGAAAGAACAGGTTCTTATATTTTGAGGTTATTGAATGACATTTAAAAGATAGTAAAAAAATGCAGTCATTTGCTCACAGAGGATGGAAAATAGTGTAGCACAAGCAGTTGGAGATAAACATTTCACTTCCAAGCTGCTACTGAATGTTAAAACCAGCCTTTTCTTGTCTGGAAAGACTGATCACTACAATGTGAGAGTGTCAGCTACTGAACATCCTCATGAAAGTCTGCTGCATGGATGAAATTCACTGAAGGTTGGTGTTTTTTGTGCAGTGTCACAGATGAAGTGGTGTGGGTGGTTTTTCTTCTGTGAAAAACTATGATGAGTATCTCTTACCATTATCTGTTGCAAAAATTTCATCTTCTCCTTATTGAAGCATTGATGTTTGTCAGTGTAGTGTATCACTGTGTTTACAGTTTGTGCACGAGGTCCTGTTCTGCACTGCTATGCCTATCACATTCAGGAGATAACCTGAGATGCCCTATTTGAGCAAAATGTGTCATTCTTGAGTTAATAAAGAACATTGTGCAACCTATGACTGTTTTCTAATAGTACAGTGGAGAACTGGTTGGATTTCTGAAATATGTCCACTGTGACAGCATTAGTAGGTGGATAAATCTGACAGCTGGTGGAGTCCATCCTCCAGGTAATTCCTAGAGTTCAAATTCACAATGCTGCAGCCTTTGTCAGCAAGTAGAATCATAGGGTTGGAATCGGTTTTAGGTGATGGACTGTGGTTCTTTTTTTAGGTGTAAGGTATGTTGAAGGACTTGGCGAATGGTGGTGAGGCAAGGTTTGAGGTTAAGAAAAATCTGGAATGTTAATGGGGGTGATTTGAGGGCAGTGAGTGTGGACCACAGTTAGATGAAGCAGTGAACTGACTCAGGCAGGACTGAGTCTCATTGGTATGGTTGGTGCCAAAAGGTACTCCCACTGTGGAGATCAGTAGAGAGTGAGATGGTCTTTAGCAAGTTTGCCGTGACTGAATTCAGGAGTGGGACAACAGGTAAGGCCTTTGGAAAGGACTGACACTTTTGTGGGACTAAGGCTTATGGAACCTAGGTTCATGACTGTGTTTTGGGTTTGTTTCAGTTCTGGATTCTGTATGGTAGTGGGAGGAAGTTTATGAGGACATGGTAAATGTGGTAAGTCTGTACGACAGGGTTTGTCAGCTATGAAGGGTTGTAGGGGGGATTTGGAAACTGTTGTGGAGGTGGTGGATAGTAGCAGTACAAGGCAGAAGTAGGAGGTGAACAGGTTTGAGAGTTTTTTGAGGTGGTGTTTTGCATGCTCCTCTAGTTCCTGGAGGGCAAGAGTTGCAGTGTGAGAGATGTGGTACAGAAATCTTGATTCACAGAGCAGGACAATTTTACAGATGGGTAGAAGCTATTACAAGGAGGTTTGGGGGGATGTCATGAGCCATGCAACAACCCAGTAACAGCATGTGGAACTGGGTTGCAGCTAGGAATAAGGAAACTTTTCTGTAAGGGTGCACATGGATAGAATGGAACTGAACAGAATAGAAGTTTATTGTCTTGTAACATACAATATCAAGCCACTGACTTAATGTACAGGAGACTCATCAAAACACAAAAACTGGTTTTCATTTTCCATTTAATATCAGTAATACAGTACACGGTACTGAATAATTACTTAATTAAGCAATTAAATACTTGCCCTCTCCTGCTCAAAATTTCAGGTTGTCATTTATGAATTCTTCTATGGAATAGTAGCATTCCTTGAATTAGCCCAGAATGCAGTTCCATACATTATCACTGACTCAATGTAGTTGTGTTATACTACTTTTCTTATGCCCAAACTGGTAGCATTATACAATATCCTCATCTCAAATGCTAGGCTACTTAACTTATTTGCAAGGTACTGTATATGTGATACCCATGATAGACTTCTATCTAGTTGAATTCCTAGGAACCTGCAAATCCTGGTTTCTATGACTGACCTGAATACCATTTAGCGTTGCGTGTTTTGTTTTAAACTGCATTAGCTGAGCCTTTTCCATGTTTAATTTTAACCCATTTAAACCAAAGTAGGTATATAATTCTTTTAAAGTACATTACTGGCCATTAAAATTGCTACACCAAGAAGAAATGTAGATGATAAATGGGTATTCATTGGACAAATATATTATACTAGAACTGACATGTGATTACATTTTCACGCAATTTGGGTGCATAGCTCCTGAGAAATCAGTACCGAGAACAACACCTCTCGCTGTAATAACGGCCTTGATATGCCTGAGCATTGAGTCAAACAGACCTTGGATGGCATGTACAGCTACAGCTTCCCATGCACCTTCAACATGATACCACAGTTCATCAAGAGTAGTGGCTGGCATATTGTGATGGGCCACTTGCTCGGCCACCATTGACCAGACGTTTTCAGTTGGTGAGAGATCTGGAGAATGTGCAGTCCAACATTTTCTGTATCCAGAAAGGCCCGTACAGGACCTAGAACATGTGGTAGTGCATTATCCTGTTGAAATGTAGAGTTTCGCAGGGATCGAATGAAGGGTAGAGCCACTGGTAGTAACACATCTGAAATGTAATGTCCACTGTTCAAAGTGCAATCTAGGCAAACAAGAGGTGACCAGGATGTGTAACCAATGGCACCCCATACCATCACACTGGGTGATACACCAGTAGTGACGAATACACACTTCCAATGTGTGTTCACCACGATGTCACCAAACACGGATGCGACCATCATGATGCTGTAAACAGAACTTGGATTCATCTGAAAAAATGTTCGTTGTTGAGTACACCATCGCAGGTGCTCCTGTCTGTGATGCAGCATCAACGGTAACTGCAGCCATGGTCTCTGAGCTGATAGTCCATGCTGCTGCAAATGTCGTCGAACTGTTTGTACAGATGGTTGTTGTCTTGCAAACGTCTCCATCTGTTGACTCAGGGAACGCGACATGGCTGCACGATCCGTTACAGCCAGGTGGATGAGATGGCTGTCATCTCAACTGCTAGTGATACGTGGCCATTGGGATCCAGCACAGCGTTCCGTCTTACCCTCCTGAACCCACCGATTCCATATTCTGCTAACAGTCATTGGGTCTTGACTAACACGAGCAGCAATGTCTCGATACAATAAAACGCAATCATGATAGGCTACAATCTGACCATTATCAACGTCGGAAGCATGATGGTACGCATTTCTCCTCCTTACACGAGGTATCACAACAACGTTTCACCAGACAACACTGGTCAACTGCTGTTTGTGTATGAGAAATTGGTTGGAAATTTTCCATATGTCAGCACGTTGTAGGTGTCGCCACCGGTGCCAACCTTGTGTGAATGCTCTGAAAAGCTAATTATTTGCATATCACAGCATCTTCTTCCTGTTGGTTAAATTTTGCATCTGTAGCACGTCATCTTTGTGGTGTAGCAATTTTAATGACCAGTAGTGTATTTAATACAGTTTGCGGAATTTGAACAGTAGTGTTATTTTCAATTATTTGCAAATAGAACTGAATAATGCTCAATATCAAGTGGCAGATAATTTATGTAAAACAGAAACAGAATGAGACCTTGTTGTGCTCCGAGTGAAATGGTTTTTCATTTTGAAGTACAAGTTCCTCTCTCTGATGTTATAACCACTCTTTCTCTTTGGTTGGTTAGGTATGACTTAAACAATGCTAATACTATCTTCTCATGGTTGGGATTCACATTCATATAATATTTTTTTCAGTCACATAATATTTCTTTAAGAAATTCTAATACTGTGCCCCTAATTCCATACTTTTTCATTTTATAGCGAGGCCAGGAGTAATTCACAGTGTTAAAGGCCTTTGGTAGGCCACAAAAAATTCCTGTGGCATGCAGTGAGTTGTCTATAGATGAACTAATTTTATCAACAAAATGATTTATTACCTTTATTATTATTATTACCTTTATTACCAATTTTATGTCATTCACCAACCACAGCCTGACAGACTGCGTCAAGATACAACATTATCAACATAGAAGAATACAACTCCACTATGATAGTAATTTAATACCGCAACACATATTTATGTTACAAATTAGATTACAATAATATCACAACAATAAAATAGATAAAGTATATAATGAAATCAAATATAATGGTTGCTGTTGAAGTTATGGAACTGAGCTGCAGCTCAAGTAAACACTATGCTATTAACAGAGAAGAATTCTTCAATATTGTACATGGGTTCCTCTTTTAGTTTACACGAAATGGTAGTTTTGAACTGCTCCAATGGTAAAGACTGAATGTCATCAGATAGTGCATTAAACAATTTTAAGGCCACCATTGGGAAACTGTTTTGTGTCTTTGCTAATCGACACCTTGGCACGCCGATACTGTCTCTGTGGCGAGTGCTGTATTTGTTAACTTCATTTCTCTTTATGTAGATATAATGGTTTCTCATTATGTGGAAGAGGCAGTTCAATATATACTGGCTGTAATCAGTCAGAACTCCTAACCTGATGAAAATTTGTTTTCAGTTGTCTTGTTTTTTGCTTGAAGTAATGATCCTCCTTGCTTTCTTTTGCAGTAAAAGCACATTCTTGCAGCTTACAGAATGGCCCCGAAACAACAGCCCATAACTGATGTGACTGTGGAACATTACATAGTACACCAAGACTTCCGCTTGTTGGACTGCCTGTACAACACTCTCTCCTTTTGAGAACAAGGTTGTATCATCCACAAACTGCAAGGTGTGCCCATGGGAGCCCATGTCATTTACAAAGATAAGGAACAGCAGGGGTCCTATTACATTACAATCTGTCATCTGTTTCTCAGGTAGGATTCAAGAGTTTGCAGGACAGATCCCCCTACACCATATGTTTTTAGATTTTTGAGCATGGCCTTATGTGGGATGCAATCAAATGCCTTACTAAGGTCACAGAGTACTAGTAGTGATATAGACTCTTTGTCTTCAAAACCCAGACTTATGTTTGTAGTTAAGTCAAGTATAGCTGTTGTTGTTGACCTGCCCTTCCAAAAGCCATGTTGCACATCATAAAAGAGACTATTTTCTTGAAAGTAACTTAATAGTTGTTCTTTCATTATCGACTCCATCACCTTCTCTAGTACTGGTATTATAGATATGTGCCTGTAGCTTGACACTTCATGTTGACTGCCTTTTTTGTAAACAGGCACTGTGCATGCTACTTTCAGGAAGTCTGTAAATTCCCTTGCTCAGAGGCTTTTATTTATTACTACTGTAAATGGCTATGCAATTTCACTGATTATAGTTTTTAACATAATACAGGACATGCCATAAATATCAGGGCTCCCTGAAGATTTGTACAAATTTCAGAGCAGCTGCAGGATCTATTCCAAAGTCAGGAATTTCATCTATTGTGTTCTCCACTATTTTTATAAAATAGTCATTGAACTCATCTGAACTGCAAGAATTAGAGCAAGAGGTGGGTTTTTTTCTGTTCTCACTAACCAGGTCCTATGGTGCTTTACAAGGATTGTAAGCTTCTTCAATCTTCAATAGATCTGGCATTGATTTCCTTCTTTGCTTTTTCTACTTCCTTTCTGTAGATCCTTTTAGTCTGTATATAACTAGAGTACAGTCTATTCTTAATATCTATACCTTTAGCAGCTTTGACCTTGTCATTTAGTATTTGGACAATACATTTTATTTTGGCTAGTCTACTAGTAGCCTATACCACCTCTTTACTTTGTTAGTTTTTTTGTCTACATTTTGATTTAGCATTTGAATATCTCTTGGGTTTTAATGGAAAATTTTCATCAGATTTCACTTTAAGGGTCTGGAACATGTGACTGAATGCAGAATCTGGTGGCAACTCATTAATTATTTGATGCCAATTTATAGCAGACACTGTAGTTTTGAAATCACCGAGGCTTTTCTTTGTAATAACTCTATTTTTGAATACATAATTTGAATGCCAGCTGGCAAGTTATTGTGTACATATTGAGTTTGACCACAACTTCATGATTACTGCATGGCGATCTTCTAGTATAGGGTCCACCACACTTACTTTGTAGTCCCAACTATTTAGGTTTGTCACAATTGTGTCAAGACAAATAGCTCACCTTGTTGGTAGAGAGTTTCCTACAAATACTGTAGCCTGTAGCTGCTTACTAAGTTCATGAAAGCTCCTTCTTTATCATTACCTTCTCCAATATGAATGTTGAAGTCCTCACATAAAGCAATTTTTGTCCCTATGTGCACTAGATGTCACAGACAGCTTTCCAACTGGTTGAGGAAGTTTATAGAAGATAGACATACTGATCACCAGATCTGCGGAAAATTACGAGTTTTTGAATCCTGTGTGTGTAAAATGTAGTAAGAAGGTGAGAAATTGTGTTAAATTATGCCCATGGTCGCAAAAATGGATACATCGACAACGTTCAAATACTTTATAAGAAAGAAACATGACTGTGGAAATGTGCACTGTAGTTATCGTGATATATTGTGTTTACAAAAGGAATATCGAGAAGACTGTGTGACTGCTTCAGTAAAATACGATCTTATGTTAGCCAAACTGTATGTACAGAAGACTGAAGTGATAGAAGTCAATTCAGAGTGTAGCAAAACGATAACTTCATATGGCCTGAAAAGTTCCATCGTGTTGACCGTGACGAGAACAACTTCAGTCTCCCAGTAGTAAATAATTTTGAACTTTTAACCTGTGATGAGTCTAAAAGATGTTAAAAAAGCGAAAGAAACGAAGTACTTTCACCAAATAGAGATAAAAAACCAGTCAAGTAAGAAGTCTTGTAATAACAAGCAAGGAAATACCGGTACTATAATTTGCAGGGAACATACATATCATGAGAACATGACAACTACAAGTAAGAAGAACAAAGAAGATATTTACATGATCTCAGACAGTCATGGAAAGGGCTTAGCTGGTATCATATTTTTAAGGTTAGTGGAATAACAAAACCAGGCGCTCCCTTGAGTGACATTCTAAATAGCTGTGAACGTTTTTTGGAGCCTGGAAGAAACTGTTTAATAATCGGGGGTGCTAATGACGTTTATAGGAATGAGGGTAAACTCGCCACAAGAGTGCTAAGAAGCAAACTACAGAAAATTGCAAATGTGAACTTCTATATTGCAAGTATACCACAAAGAGATGATCTGATGTAAAAACCTTGTGTCAACAAAGAAATTGCTGTAACTAATAGAAAATTTGAAAAAAATATACCGAAGCTTTCCGAATGCCACATATGTGAATGTACCATCTTCAAAAGATGTCATTTTACCATGCATGGGCTACAAAGAAATAAATTTGGAAAAGCATTCATTAGTCGAGAAATACTTAATGCAGTATTAGCAGTTGAAGACAAGAATTGCCATACCATACCACTACCACCAGCCACCACAGCAACTGAAATTTTCCGACATAAAAATGAAACTGATTCACCGGCAACAGATCCACCAGTAGAATCTTCAATTACCACAAAAGTAGCTGAAACAAATGAAGCCTCCACAACAGTTTCAACAGTATCAGAAGCAGCTAAAGACTATACAGCAGCATCACTGGCAATAAATGTGCTTACATCTAGTGATTCATCAGATACAATAGGAATTCCAGCATTAAAATTTGCAGCACGTCCAGAAGAAAGAAAGACAAGATGCAGGAAACCTGTGTCCCTAAAGGATGTTTTATATCCTGCCTCAACACAAAGAAACCATTGACATGAGACAATAGAAGTAAGAGTTCTTCTCAACCGAGTTGCAACCGCTTAAAATTACTTAGGAACCCTTAATATACAATATCTCAAAAATAAAATTGTAGACATCGAGATTGAGGCGAGTGAATATTGTGTTGATTGTATTTGTATTCAAGAGGATTGGTGCAAAAATTATGAATTAGAAAACATTAACATTTCCCCATATACCTTGGTTAGTCATTTTTCTAGGAAGGAAGACAAGAATGGGGGTGTCTGCATTTATGTAAAATCAGATATTGAAATGAAAAACAGGTGTGAAGCTGAACTCCTGAGCATAGAAAAACATTTTGAGGCAGCAGCAGTGCAAATGAATGTCAAAAATAGGAAAATAACAGTCATGTCAGTGTATAGACCACCATGTGGTGACCCAGAATTTGTTTAAATAAGACTGAAGAAATGCTGAGCATCTTACACGATGAAAAGTCATCAATAATTGTATGTGGGGACTTTAATGTCAATATGTTGGTAGATAGTTCATTTAAAATTAAATTCCTCAATATTCTACACAGTTTCAAGCTATACTCTAATATACACAGTCCTACAAGGGTAACAAACACTTCAAAAAGTCTGACAGATAATATGTTTTCAAATATAGAAAGCCCAAATACAGAAGTTTTCAATATTGACATAGGAATATCTGATCATAACGCACTTATTTTTAAAGTGTTCACAGTTCCAATACATACGAAAACAGTAAATCATATGTGTAATCGAATTTTCTCTCCTGAAAACCTCAACCAGTTTGGTATCACAGTGACTAACCAATCTTGGGCAGAAGTATTGTCACAAACTGATACAGATGCTACATACAATGTTTCCTCCTCTCTTTTCATGACAAACTTTGAAATTTGCTTTCCAAAAAGATTAGTTAAAATCAACTCATCCAGCCATAGACACACAAATTCTGGAATCACATCTGGCATTAAAAAAACTTCCAAGACTATGAAAAGGCTAAACACTGAAATGAAAAGTAATACTGATCCTAATTTTTAAAAATATGATAGTAACTATAAAAAGTTATATAGAAGGGTAATTAATCTAGCAAACGTATTAAGTAGCGATAGACTAATAAGGAAGTCAGACAATAAATCAAGGACCACATGGGAAATTGTTAAAAGAGAAATAGGAAAAAGTTCTAAAGACCAGGATATTGTACTTAAATCTAGTGATAACATTGAAATGAAGACGGAAGTCTTGCTCAATTACATTAACAACTACTTTCTAAGTGTACCTGATAAATTAAGCAAGAGCTTTACAAATAAGAGAAAACAACAGCATCAAAAATGGTCATTAGCATGATAATAAGTCCCACTAATAAATACGAAATATTGAAAGTAATTAACAGTATGAAACCCAAAATGTCTGCAGGGCTGGATAAAGTGCCAGTGACAATAATAACAAAAAGTCGCCTCACATATCTTAGATCCATTGGTATATATTGCCAATTTATTGTTCAATGTAGGTGTGTTTCCCCAAAGGCTGAAAATTTCTAAGGTTAAACCATTATTCAAAAATGGGGATACACATAAGATAGAAAACTATAGATCTATATCCCTCCATCCTTCTTTATTAAAAAAGTTTTGAAAAACTGATGAAAATCAGAATCATAAGCTATCATGGCACCTTCAATCTTCTAAAGTGTAATCAACATGGTTTTCTTACAGGTCACAGTACAGAAACAGCTATACAGGCCTATACAGAAGAAATTATTAGAAATTTAGACAGTGACAAATGTGTAGTAGGAATCAACGTGGAGCTTTCCAAGGCCTTCGATACAGTAGATCATCAAATTCTCCTTGACAAACTGGAGGCAATAGGCACCAGAGGAACTAGGAGGAAATGGTTTCAATCCTATCTCCAAGACAGAGTTCAGGTTGTGGAACTCACCTCATCTCAGAATAATCAAAAAATAAAGTGGATATCTGATGCTAAGAAAGTGGAAGTAGGTGTCCCTCAGAGTAGTGTTCTTGGCCCCCTATTATTCCTAATATATATAACTGACATTGAAAGGCCCAACAGGTCATCAAAAATTATGTTATTTGCAGATGACACAAGCATAATTATAAGTGATGACAGCAAATCCTTATTCACTACAGATGAAAAAGTTCTGAAGAGTGTGTAACAGTGGTTGTATGCTAATAAGTTAACACTCAATTTAAATAAAACATATTACATACAGTGCAGTAAAGTAATTGAGAAGGATGATCACCATTTATCATTGAGTGACCATGAAATAAAGGAAGTCTGGTCTATAAAATTTTTGGGCATGTGCATTGATCAGCACTTGTGCTGGAAAGACCATGTCACATACATATTCAAAAAACTCAATTCAGCATGATTTGCAATGAGAATAATTTATAGAGTTTGCAATTCAGAGTGTACAAGATTAATATATGTGGCTCATTTCGATTCTATTATATCCTATGGAATAACATTCTGGGGTGCAACTAAATGTCGCTTGAGAGAGGTTTTGAAACTGCAGAAAAGGGCCATAAGAAATATTACACACAGTTCACCACAAACACACTGCAAGCCTTTATTCGTGCAGCTAAACATACTTACAGTACCATCTTTTTACATATTAAAAAGCATACTGCATACAAGAACACGCTTGAGTTGTTTACATGTAAATTCAGATCTTCATGACTACAATACATGTATCTGTAAGAATCTGCATGTAGAAAGAACAAGAGAAACAAGAACTCTAAAACACATGATCCGCTATGGAATAAAGCTTTGTAATGCTCTGCCACTCTCCCTCAGGAGAACAGCAAATGAAGGAAAACTTAAGTCAGAGTTAAAAAAGTATCTGATAAATAAATGTTTTTATAGCATAGAGGAATATTTTGAATCTTTGAATCACTAACTGATAGTTGTATTCTCAACATCATGTTGTTGTCAGTGTCAGTTCTATGTCTCATTTATACTCATTTAACTCTAAATTATGTGTAATAAGTGTTTTCCAAATGTACTAAATATATATATAAATTCATCACTTACAGTACATGTTCAAAGAGCATATGATAGAACAACCCATTAATTCAATATTTTAATTTTCAACATATTATATAATGTTAGTTTTATGTGTTTGATAGAAATCTGTAATATTCTGCTGTGCATATTCTGGACAGTATTGTGACAATTCCTATATCATGTAAATGATGCAAAGGATGATAAAAAATGAAATTCAATGAAAAACTGTGGTTTTGCCTTTTTGAAATCTGTACTGATTTTTTGAGACTATTTTAAATTTGTCTATGACATTTTGAATTTGTCTGGTGACTACCTTTTCAAATATTTTTGATAGTGATGGAAGATGAGAGACAGGGCGATAGTTTCTCATATGTTCTTTTGTGCTTTCTTTGAACAGTGGCTTAGCTACTGTGTACTTAAATAATTCTGGAAAATAGCCTTGTTGAACAGACTGGTTAACTATTGTAGTTAGTTGCTGTGTCATTATTTTAGAAAGTGTTTTTAACACTTTTGTTTGTTTTCTATTGCATCCTGCCAATGTTCCACTTTTTATTGATAATATCACATTTTCTATATCTTTTACAGTAGTTTTGGTAATTGTACTTAAAAATTCAACTTCACATAGCTCACTGTTGAAGAAATTTACATGGCCTGGGTAATCTACAACATTGATGTTTGATTTGTTTACATTTATAGAGAATTCATTAAATAATTCGGAAATTTGAGTGGGATTTACAATAGTTTTTTCCTGTATCTTGATTTCAGTGATATCATGGCCTCTGTCTGTGGTACCTGTTTCATTTTTGATCACTGACCATAATGGCTTTGATTTATTTTCACTATCTAATATGAATCTATTATTTGCCAGTTCTTTATCTGCCTTTACAACTTTTTTAAAAGTATTTGTGTAATGTTTCTTACTTGGGTAACAAAATCAGGACTTTTGTTAGGTTTTAGTTCTCTATGTAGCCATCTTTTTGTTGCACTAGAGATTTTTATTCTTCAGTAATCCACTTTACTTTATTTCCTACTTTTTTATGATACACAATAAGTGGGAAGTTTCATTAGAAACACATAGGAAGTTTTCCAAGAAAGTAGCAAAATTTTCAGAGCATGAAATACTATGATCTTTCTTCACTCAACTGGCGTTTGGTGTAGTCTTTTTCGCGCAAGGTTCTATTGTGTTTGGCAATCCCACAAACAGAGCACAATGATTGGAAAGTCCTGAATCTAAACAAAACTTATTAGCTTTGTTAAAATATTATCTAACCATGTTCACTCGAGTAAAATCAGTGAAATTTGCGTTGACACCCGATCTTTTGATCATATCAATGAGTTTTGTTGAGTTATTGGCTTCATTGTCTGGATCTCTGTTGAAATCAGCAGTTATTATGGCTTTTCTTGGTTCGTTTATGAAGTTTTTGCAATAGAAACATGAATTTCGATAAAAAATGTATCGTTATTTTTTCGCCTTCTACACACAGATAAAATATTTTGTCCTAACTTTACGCAGCAACTTTCAAATATACGTTCTTCATTAAGGGAATCGAAATCGAATCTTGGTCTACATTCCATTGATCTTTCCACAAGCATACAGGATCCTCCTCATTTTAAATTAGACCTAAAGAAGCTACTGTGAACAATAAAATTATCAAGATTAAGAATTTGATGGTATCCTTTGAAAGCCAGTGTTCATTCAAGCATAAAACTTTTATGTTTGGTATTTCTGATAAAATGATTCGCAAGTCGTTAAGTTTTGTTTCTCTGGCATTTGTGTAGTTTGAAGTTAACCCATTTATGTTCAAGTGCATGACGGACATATTGTCACTTTTTTGAATATTCCTAATGGCATGTGTTTTGCAACGTTATTTTTGTATTTTCGTTTCAACTTCGTTATCAATTTTTACATCTCCTCTCTGCATACTAGTTTCTCTTACTAAGTATGATCTTACAATTATCGCTATACCGAATTCTGAATGTTGTCGATCCTAGCCTGATAAGACGCAACCCATCTTGTTGTACACATTTATCACTGATAAATTTATTCGAATCCACGAAAACTGCACCAAGTCTGTTGCAGTACTTTTTGGTGCGATTGTTTATCCTGTTTCTGTGTTTATGAATTACCCATCTTCTGTGCAGAATACTACCAATAATTAACTTTGATGCTGGGTATACGTTTTTCGCCATCCGCATTAGATTTATTGCTTCGTTTACCATCTCGTCTTCACTGCTGTTTCGCAGCTAGTTCGTTCCCATGTGGATGAATACACCTCTATAGTTTTCAATGTGATGTACCAGCAGGAATGCATTTTGTTTCGTTGCTTGCATGTTCTTGAAGTGATTATTTAATTCATGAATACTTATCCCTTGGCGGTCATCAATTTTAGTGTTCGGTAGTACTTTTTTAATTAGTGAATCTTCAATTATGAAGAAGTCATTTTCAGTGCTTTTTTACCACATTCTTGATGTTTCCTTCCTTTTTTTGTATGTTATTGCAAAACACTTATATTTATTTCTAAGTTCGACACTTTTTGGACTTTTTTCTATGCGATTTTCGCCATTATCATCACTTTTTTGGGTTTGCATATCACTTTTAACACTTTGAGTTTGAATGTTTTTTTTTGCCTTTTTCCTTCACTGATTCACTGTTTCCACAGATCGGTAAACGTTTTTCATTTAATAGTTTCCCGTTTTCTTGCTTCAAGTTAACAATTTATTTTCTGGGAGTCTCAGTGTCACTATTCAGTAACTTGATAATTTCGTCTTTTGAATTTATCGTGTTGAGAAAATCTTCACGTTAAACAGTAACACAGTTACAAAATGACCACCTAATATCGTCATTTACGAGCATGAGATTCACATTCGAACACATTTTGTGTAACTAGAAGTTGCATATCACACACAGGCATGGAATACCACCCACAATTACTTCACCTTTGAAGCTATCACCTACAACTAAATCTATGGTACAACAAAGGGCACCAGTGTGGTTCCATCCTATGCCAACCTACTCATGGGTCACCTACAGGAATCCCTCCTAACAACACAGAATCTCAAACCCCTCACCTGGTTCAGGTTTACTGATGACATCTTCCTTATATGGATAAAGGTCGAGGACATCCTACCCACACTCCTCCAGAAGCTCAATAACTTCTTCTCCATTCACTTCACCTGGTCCTCCTCAACCCAATAAGCCATCTACCATGATGCTGACCTCCACTTCAAAGATGGCTACATCAATGCCTCCATCCATATCAGACCTATCAACCATCAGCAATACTTATACTTCCTCAGCTGCCACTTATTCCCTACCAAGAAGTTCCTTCCAACAGCCTAGCCACCCATGGCCATCGCATCTGTAATGATGAGCAGTCTATCTCCAACATACCAAGGGTTTCACTGAGGCCTTCACAGATCGAAATTACCCTCCCGACCTTTTACAGAAACAAATCTTCCGTCCCTTATCATTCTAGCTACCACCTCCTAAAGTTACACTGTCTGGCCACAAAGGAGTATGAATGTCCAAGAGACAGCTGGATCACCGGGTTGCTGAACATGCTGCCCAGCACAATTTTCTTCATTTGCTGCTTCATAGCCTGAACCATATAGATCATTCATGTCAACACCATCTTTTCAGAGTACAGGTGGGAACTGTCCCTGTAATATATCCTATGTTCTCATAACCCTCCTGGCCTCAACCTTTGTCAGACTGTGTCCTTCACCTGCCTATCTCCTTCCTTGCTCCAATTCCAGCACTGCACAGTCTTCTCTTCCAACATCACAACCACAGTCTGTTTGCTACTCTTCTTTTGTGTCCCCTTCCACCACCCTGAGCCACCCATAGAACCTCTGCCCCCACTACTTCCCCGTATGCTCTCACAAGCAGCACTTTACTGTACCCAACCCTTACCCTGTTATCCCTTCCCCCATCCCAGCCAATTCCTTACCCCTGACTGCTAGACAGACACATGGATAGTACATGTAGTATGAGTGAATGTGCTGTTCGTGTGTAGAATGGAGAAGGTGTGCTCTACATCTGAATTTCACTGAGGACAAATTGTAATACCATGGAGGCTCAGCACAAACCTTTCGAAAACTGTACGACTTGGGTTTTGAAGCATACTGCTGTGAGTGTCTTCAACACGTGGTGAAACCAAGGTGAAACTGTGTCCAGACGTTGGGGGCTATGGTGGCCACCACTCATTACAGATGTCAGACATTGTAAGCTGAGCAGAATGGTAAAATAGGACAGGCAGCAAACTGTGATGGAACTAACATTAGATTTTAATGCTGACCAAAGTACAAGTGTGAACACACAGTACACCAAACATTCCTAAAGATTGTCCTCCACAGCCTATGGCCCATTCATGGGCCGATGTTAACACCATCGTCAAATGTGATTGATGGTTCAAATTGCTCTGAGCACTATGTGACTTAACTTCTGAGGACATCAGTCACCTAGAACTTAGAAGTAATTAAACCTAACTAACGTAAGGACATCACGCACATCCATGCCAAAGGGAAGATTCGAACTTGCGACCATAGTGGTAGCTCGGTTCCAGACTGTAGTGCCTAGAACTGCACGGCCACTCCGGCCGGCAAATGTGATTGAAATGGGCATATGACCATCAGCACTGGATGATGGCGCAGTGGCAGAGCACTGCATGGTCTGATCAATCCCAATATATTCTTCATCATGCTGATGGGATGGTTCGAATTCATGGTCTTCCAGGGGAGCAGGTCCTTGACACCTGTCCTGTGAATCAGAGATGAGCTGGCAGCGACTCCATTATGCTCTGGGGAACAATCACATGGACATTCACGGGTCCAGGGCGGCTCATGGATGGCAACATGATGGCCAACGGGTATTATGCACTGGATGCAGACTATGTACACTCATTCATGATGATCACGTTATCCAATGGCAGTGGCATTTTTCAGCGAGATAATGCACCATGTTGCAAGGCCAGGAGTGTGATGGAGAGGCTGGAGGAACACAGTGGCGAGTTCCAGTTGATGTGCTTGCCCCCCAGACTCACAACATTTGAACCCATCAAAACACATCTGGAATGTGATTGAACGCGGCATCAGAGCTCATCACCCTCCTCCCCAGAATTTACGAGAATTAGATGACTTGTTTCCAGATGTCATGACAACTCCCACCCGCCACCTACCAAGGCTTCATTGCTTCCATGCCACGCTGCCTTTCCTCCGTTATCCAAGCCAAAGGTTGACATACTGGCTATTAGGTAGGTGGTCATAACATTCTGGTTGATCGGTGTATGTTTACATATATATCAGTCTTCACGATAGTTAGAAGTATTACAGTTATTCTTTTTTTGCTATATTCTGCAAATAATTATTTTCTCTATGCTAAAAATTCACCTTGTATTGTTTTCAACGCCGGCCGTGGTGGCCAAGCGGTTAAAGGCGCTACAGTCTGGACCCGCGCGGCCGCTGCGGTCGCAGGTTCGTATCCTGCCTCGGGCATGGATGTGTGTGATGTCCTTAGGTTAGTTAGGTTTAAGTAGTTCTAAGTTCTAGCGGACTGATGACCTTAGAAGTTAAGTCCCATAGTGCTCAGAGCCATTATTATTGTTTTCAACGATATAGGCGCAACAAAATACATAGGTACTCCATCGGTAAATTCTGCCTCCATGGATATTATACTTATGGGGGCGACAGTTGCATGCTTTGGTACTGCATGAACACAAGAATTTGTAGTGTTCTACCTCACTCATAAGTGCACTATGCTCCTGTAAATAACTTACGAAATCTTGGAATACTGCTCTGACAGATGGGCACCAGAGATTTATCATGTCTGTAGCGATTTCTGTGTAGGCTATACAGGTTCACAAGTCTTGAACCTTTAATGCAAATGCACTTGTCTGCTGATGTTAGCTTCAGCATTTTTTTCTCCATACATATCAACTGTGGATACCTTTCTGCCAAAAATAAGTATTTCAATACGTGCATGATATGGGTCATAGCTGGTCATCATCTTCCTTTCAATGTACCCATTTGTGCTTCACTCGAAATTATGTATACTGCACTTTAGCACCAACATGTTGAACATTGTCATTCTAAACTATTACATCAAAGTCACAATCCTGCGTGAAAGTCACTATCCTGCGTGAACCTCACATTCACATGTTTGAGTCTGCTGGTAGTCGTGTTATATGTGTTTACAAAGAGCAATATTCTGGGACCACTTGAACTGCAGTCAACAGGTTCAGGAAACTCCAATGGCTTCTGCTACAGCTGCTGCTGCTATCTCTGCTGTGGTGCAGGATACTCAACTGGCAGATCTGGTAAATACGTGAGGCCAACTGTGGGATGCTGTTGTTGTGGTGTCACAGATGATAGAATCTGTAGCACCTAGGTGTCCTGATCCAACATTTCATGAAGTGCTGCATCAAGGGGGCACTGCAATGTTGAAAAAAATCATAATTATTTGTAAAAAACACACAAAACTTTAATGTGAGACAGATGGATGGACTAATATTTAGTTCTTATATTTTTATGCTGGCCAGAGGTGGTGGCTGATTCCTTCTGGCACTTCCAGATGATGATGATGATCCTTTCACTATAGTGATGGATCTCAAATGACAAAATTCATGCATTTGGAACAATAATAAAAGGATGAAGGGGAGGGGGGCTTGATTTAAGTCATCCTGTTGGCCTAGAAAAGGGGATTGGGGGAAGGGGGACGCTGATCTTGATTTTGGAGCCAGCAATGGCACAATGGATTTCCCCACCGTTTTTATGTCACAAAATACCCAAGAGGCGTGGGTGACCTTGGAGGGGACTTTAGATTTTGAATGTTCAACTTGCCTGAGAGGCATGGGCAGTGGCCCTGAGACAAGATTGTTATCTGAGTGTGTATCAGTACTGTTGTACTACTTCCAATCTAACTGGCGTTAGTCTAAGAACGTGTATAATCCATTTTTACTGATGTGGGTTATCAGTTATTTGGGTGTGCACCCACGTTATGTGCCTACATTTCCTGTGGCAAAACGCCGCAGACCGCGCAGTTACCCCGCGTGGCGACAGCTTACATTGCTGGCAGTATAACGAGGAGCAATAACATACGTATCCTTCCCTGTCACAAATATTTCGCTTTTTATTTCCTAGCATACACAAACATCGTGAAGAGACAGGTACTTTATACATGCTACAACCAATGACACTTCGGGTTGGTATATTTCTGTCGCTGGCGAGATGTCATGTTAAAGCGCACATGTACAGGGAATTTTCCACAAGCTAGACAGGTATGATTTAACTGCAGTGCTTGCTTTGCTCTGAAAGGGTTGCCCCAATTACAGACAGACTGACAGCAGAGGGCCACTGGCGACAGCCAAACGCCTGCAGACACTTTAGTAAAGACTTACTGGACAGGTATATAATCACAAAACACCTGCACTGCAAATATTGCGGAAATGGAAAGTGCTATTGATGTGCGTTTTTCACAGAATGGATTCGTAGTCAGGAGCTCGTACTGTTATACAATAAACAGTTTGTAATACTTAGAACGTGTATTTTTTTGTATAAAATGCATTTATAATGGAACAATGCCTACTGACATTACCAGACTAAAAGTAGTGTAAATTAGAATGTCAGTGGTATATGTTACAGGGTTATAGTGCAACCTGTTTGCAAGATATCATATTTTGAAAAGATTACACATGTACACTTGGTTGTGCCATTCAACATGCATATTTGCTAGGTATGATGTTATGTTTGCTTACAGTGTGATTGTGTGTTCCTTGAGAGCACTGCGACTTACTAGTCATTTAATGTGTGACAGTCCAAACCGCAGGCTGCGAGTGGATGATGGGATTTGCCAATCCAGAAAAAGGTGACATGCTCACGATATATAGACAGTGTAGGAAGAATATACTTTGTTCTTGTACAGTGCATGTGGAAAGATATTCCAATAGATGTCAATCATCTTGGCAAGTTTTTATCAACCTCATCAACCACTTACTTACATCATAGCAAAGTTTCCACAATACTTGTGTTGATTTGTCCTCCATGTGTGTGTGTGTGTGTGGGGGGGGGGGGGGAGGGAACGCGCGTGCGTGCGTGTATGTCTGTGTGTATGTATGTGTGTGTGTGTGTGTGTGTGTGTGTGTGTGTGTGTGTGTGTCATCTGTGGTGCTACTGTTAAGTGAGTTGCCTACATTCTAAATTTCCTCAGTTATTTATTCGATATATCCCAATCTCTCTCTGTCTTTCCCTACATTTTTTACACTCTACAGATTTCTACAACCAAGCTAGTTATTCCCTGACGTCTTAACACATTTCCTATAATCCCATACCTTCTTCCTGTAAGTGTTCTGAACATATATCTTTCTTCATCTATTATGCAGAGAACCTCCTCATTTCTTATCAGCCCACTTTATTTTAATTGTCTAAGATGGCTCAGTTCTCTTTTTTTCTGGATTTATAAGAATCATTGTACTGGAATGTTCTGTAGCTGTATATATACTGTATGTATTCTGGCCAGAGGCAGTTTGCTCAGCACTCTTGTATGTGCAAGTGCAGAATAAACCTTCGTTAAGTGAAGTTAGTGTTCGTAGTTCATCTAATTACACCATCTTCTATGTTCACACACTTATCTGCTCTTGCTGTCTTCACGATTGTCTGAATGTTATTTTTCTAAAAGTCTGGTAGTATGTTTGCAGTCTCAATAGCAGTGACTGCAGCATCTTGTGAATGCAGTTTCAGCAAATTAAGGATAATATGTGGAGTAGGGCAGCAAGCAGACGGTTTAATTTAGCTATCTAGCCGACTGAAAACAACAGAGTTGGTAACCTTGGCTTCCACGATATAATCAATGAATCTGCTGTTTCAAAGCAAGGAAATTCAAAGTAAAATTATAACACAAGAACAATTCTTGGAAATGGATATTTTATCAACTCTTAATAATGGCCCTTTTCTTTCACCTCTAATTAATAATTTTGCGCACTATTAATAATTAATGAGTTTAACACAAAATCGGTTTTGTATTATACATCATGCTGCCATAAACAATAAACAGATTTCGTTGTAATTTCAGTTTTTTTAGAATGTTACCATAATTTGTAATTTATTTACTACAATGATACATTTAGTTTGCCGTGTGCAAAATTTTTTATCTGCGTAGTTATTAAGTAACATTTTTAACAATTCTTCAATTTTTAAACTTACTTACAAACTTGTAAAATTTACTAATTCTGTGTAGAAAACTGGAAACCTTTTTTCTGGGGGAACGGGGTGGTGGTGGGTGGAGGGGGACTTCTAGCAGTTCCACCAGAGGTGTAGGACCACCTTGCTATGCCACTGATACTAGCTGCTGCTAGATTTCAACACAATAGACTTCTGTCACCAAATGTCCTTGTATTTTACTGACATTCGTTCATCTGTTGCATATTCTCCAGCCATGAAATTTGGTGTCATAAACTGAAAGCTCACGTCCTTGTATTTTGCTGACATTCGTTCATCTGTTGCATATTCTCCAGTCATGAAATTTTGTGTCATAAACTGAAAGCTCACATGAGGTCTTCCTGATGCCACTTCGTTCATCTGTCGTGAACTGTTCTTTTCCAAGGCAGCAACTAAATAAAAATGTCCAAGAGTTGTTTCTTCTTCTTATTCTACTTTGTCTCATGGTTTACTCATATGGGTTCGTTCATTGTACATTCTACATCCAGTAGTATTTGACAATATAAACCTATATCTTGCACTAATTTTAAGTGTAATTGGTGCCACTTCGTTCATTTGCTAAAAAAGTCATAATTTTCTTTGTTTAGCTGCTATATGCTCTACGCCTTCTAGGATAGCCAGATTCCCATTAGGGACTGGTGATGATGAAAAATCATCGATGCTGATATCGATTTCATCACTGGTAAATAAAAATTGACGACTGATATTAATAGGCCAAAAATATCGATTTTTTCAACATGGATGTTAAATGATGAATACATAGAATGGTGTAAAACTGAACACAAAAATGCAACTAATATCATATTTATTAATTAATAAAAAATTTTTTGTCTACATGATGCAATGCTTTTTTATTACCTATAGACAGTTCTCAGTGCTTACTCCAAACTTAATAGAGCATGGAATTCTAGTCCAGTTTGTAATGCATTTCGTATCAACGTAAATGTTGAAGAATAAGTTGTCAACAACTGCTGAAATCGGCAATCGGCGAATACAACGTTCTTACACTGTTATACCATCTCGTAATCATCTGTAATATTAACATAGACGGCGTGAAAGTGAAAGACAGTTGAAAGTTTTTATTATTCATAATAATTAGCTTTCAAGGTAACAAACGAATAAAGTCAACTTGGAGAATATTAGGGAGGCTCTAGTAAGATCCGATCCTGTGCTGAACAGATCCTCAACCTTAAAACTGTACTGGCATACTCCAAGATGAGAAACTACAAGCTGGTCGTTACCTTTGTTGATCTCAGGAAGGCCTACGACTCCGTTGATAGAGAAACACTTAACAAAATGCCCCAGGAACTAGGACTAGACAACAAAATCTGCAGACTCATTTTAGAAACCTTGAGCAACACCCATACCAAGATCAAATTTAGAGATGAGGTCTCAGAAAGCTTCGTGATAAAAACTGGACAAGGGGATGGACTCTCCCCACTTCTCTTTAACTGTATCCTTGGAAAGGTTGCGAGAGAATGGCGCAAGGAACTGACCAGTTTGGGTGTTGAGAGTGGTGTCTATGTGGGCCATACGAACGATGGACTGATTGTAGATTGCCTGGCTTTTGCACATGACATCGCATTGATTGCTGATTCTCTTGAAATGACAACAAGAAAGGTAAACTGCCTCGGAAAACAGGCAGCCAAAGTGGGTCTTCAAGTGTCGCTGGAGAAAATAGAGTCCTTCACCAACATCAAAGAAGCTAACAGAGATATGTTACTAGACCAGGGAAAAATCAAAACGACTGAGAAGTTTATCTCGGCGAATGGATTGAACCCAACGTATCAGAAAAAATGTCATTATCCATGAGAGTCAACAAGTTGCAACTGGCCTATCGACTATGGACACCTGCAACAAGAAATGCCCGTCACTCAACCAGAAACGTAAGTACTACACATCATTCATACGACCAGAATCCCCGCATGCCATGGAACGTCTTTCGATGAACCGGAGGGGTCTGATGGAGAAATTGAAAGTCAGAGAGAGGAGAATCCTCAGGTAGATCCTAGGCTCGGTAGAAGAAGATGGGAAATTCAGAAGGCGGCATAACTAGGAGCTCTACGAACATATCGAGAGGCTCTCTGACTATCCAGGAAAAAGGAAGGTAGCTTTCTATAGCCACGTTGCAAGATTGCCTCAAAACAGATTGACCAATCGTCCGTTCACCTTCTGGCAAAACAAGTATGTTCGCACCACTTGGCCGACAGAAAATAAAAGGACGTTAAAGAACTGTGAATAACTGAATCTCCAGATCAGACAGTCTATGAGACGTATCCTGAAGGAAGCCTATGGATTTCAGGAAAAGCCCCGAAGGAAAGGAAGCAGTTACATCGCCAGCGGATGCGACGGTAGTGGGCAAAGATCAAAGCCCAACAATTGAACAAGCGTGGTCCAAAGTAGGCCCATTCGAAACTCGAAGAAGAAGAAACTAAAAAAGCGAAATTATTCGAGAACTGATAGGACACAAGCATGTGAACAATCTCAATTGTGGAAATGTTTCCTTTGAATAAGTACATAAATTTAGGCGGATCAAGTGTAATCTTACGCATCATCAACGAAAAATGTTTATACATAATTCGAGGTATCGTTTTCAGCAAAAAAGAAAAGGAACATTCCAGAAAATACAAGAGATTATACTACTTGACGCCAGGAAAGCATGAACTGATAGAACACAAGCATGTGAACAGTGTTAATTGTGGAAGTATTGGTTTCCTTTATATAAATAATTGTATTTACATGGATCGACTGTAATATTACGTATCATAAATGAAAAATGTAGATACAAATCGGGAGCGTTTTCAATTTTCTTCGTGAAAATTTTAACATTTCGGTAAAAATATACCTGTAAAAGTGGGGGGATAACTTCTACGGTGCAGGTGCACACTTTCCTCTCATCTACGAAGATGTGATCGTATACGGTCAGATCAGTCTGCCCTCCCACCGTATCAATGATGTCTAGAAATTTTTCCTGTCCCACGTGTTGAAGAATCACCGATTTTTAAAAGTCTTCATACCCAGTTTCGTGCACTTTCCTGATTTCGTGCAGGACACAATTACGTTTTTAAACTTGAGGGTTACTTCATCCACTCTTTTCTGAACATTATGGCCAAATTTTCCCGGCAGTTCCTGCGTACATAAAAAAAGGTATGGGGTCATCTTTCCTGACGCAGTTAGAGTGTACTGTGCTGTGTACGAATGATTTATCTTGTTTAAATCTTTTCTCTGCACGAGAACTGTTCTCGCCCTTTCCTCCGAGAGGCATATATTGTACGTTGAGTGATAATGACAGACTGTTTGATCGGTGTTGACTACGTAGTCGAGGTTAAAATTACCAATAAGTATTTCCGTTTGTGTGCGGAATTCTTCTGCAGCTACTAATATTTCTTCCATCGTTGCACATTTTTTTGGAACTTTGCTTAAATCGTTCGACCCACGAAATTAAAGGTATACGATAAAAGTAGAACAGCAGCTTTTTTCGCCGATTGCTGTAAAGTTCTGGTTATCACCTGCACGCGGAAAAAGTTATATTATTTTAACAAGCCAGTCTCTTTCTTACAATGTATTTGACATTTATTTTGATATGATTCACCTTTTCCAAATTGTGCATCGCTTCTACAAACCGTTCATACATCACACGATCGATAGAGTTCCATTTATTGCGACGAGCTCCATCTCGCTTCGCATCCTCTTTCCATCGACATTGCATTGATCTATGTTTTAATCGAGAGACGTCGTGGGACTGCAAACTCTTTTGGCTCCATTTAAGACGAGCTACCGCAGGAGCAACTGCTCGTTCTTTGTAGGATAGAGGCACATAATCTGCTGGTTCCTGTGCGAATTCGTCGGCAACGAAATCGCCATCTCCCTCTACTCCCGTATACTGCAAAGTAAATACGCTATGTGATCGAAAGTATCTGGACATTCCCAAAAACATACGTTTTTCATATTAGGCGTATTGTGCTGCCACCCGCTGCCAGGTACTCCGTATCAGCGACCTCAGTAGTCATTAGACATCGTGAGAGAGCAGAATGGGGCGCTCCGTGGAACTCACGGATTTCTAACGTGGTCAGGTGATTAGTGTCACTTGTGTCATGCGTGTATATGCGAGATTTCCGCACTCCTAAACATTCCTAAGTCCACTGTTTCCGATGAGATAGTGAAGTGGAAAGTGAAGGGACATGTACAGCACAAAAGCGTGCAGGCCGACCTCGTCTGTTGACAGGCAGAGACCACTGACAGTTGAAGAGGGTCGTAATGTGTAATAGGGAGACATCTATCCAGACCATGACACAGGAATTCCAAACTGCGTCAGGATCTACTGCAAGTACTATGACAGTTGGGCGGAGGTGAGAAAACTTTGATATCATGGTCGAGCGGCTGCTCATAAGCCACACATCACGCCGATGAATGCCAAACGACGCCTCTCTTGGTGTAAGGAGCGTAAACATTGGACGATTGAACAGTGAAAAACGTTGTGTGTAGTGACGAATCACGGTACACAATGTGGCGATCCGATGGCAGTGTGTGGGTATGACGAATGACCGGTGAAAGTCATCTGCCAGTGTGTGTAGTGTCAACAGTAAAATTCGGAGACGGTGGTTTTATGGTGTCATCGTGTTTTTCACGGAAGGGGCTTGCACCAGTTGTTGTTTTGCGTGGTACTATCACAGCACATGCCTACATTGGTGTTTTAAGCTCCTCCTTGCTTCCCACTGTTGTAGAGCAATTCGGGGATGGAGATTGCATCTCTCAACACGATCGAGTACCTGAATGCACGGCCTGTGGCGGAGTGGTTACACGACAATAACATCCCTGTAATGGACTGGTCTGCACAGAGTCCTGACCTGAATCCTATAGAACATCTCTGAGATGTTTTGGAACACCGACTTCGTGTCAGGCCTCACCGACTGTCATCGATACCTCTCCTCAATGCAGCACTCCGTGAAGAATGGGCTGCCATTCTCCAAGAAACCTTCCAGCACCTGTTTGAACGTATGCCTGCGAGAGTAGAAGCTGTCATCAAGGCTAAGGGTGGGCGAACACTATACTGAATGGAGGGCGCCACGAACTTGTAAGTCATATTCAGCCAGGTATCCTAATACTTTTGATCACATAGTGTAGCTTTATGTTATGTCGATTCGTCGGCAAGAAAGAGAACATCCACACAAAAGTCAAACTTAGCGACTCATCGTGTACCTGGCCGGCCGGGGTGGCCGAGCGGTTATAGGCGCTTCAGTCTGGAACCGCGTGACTGCTACGGTCGCAAGTTCGAATCCTGCCTCGGGCATGGATGTGTTTGATGTCCTTAGGTTAGTTAGGTTTAAGTAGTTCTTAGTTCTAGGGGACTGATGACCACAGATGTTAAGTCCCATTGTGCTCAGAGCCATCGTGCACCTCGTCTTCTTCGTTGGTGTTTATTAATTTATCGCCATCGATAATCCGTCTCTCGGCCAACGGGTCTTGTATTGCGAGACGTATCTCATTGCCAATTGTAATTGAATTATCAGAGATCGTACTGGGCGGTGTATTTGTTAGAAGATTTAAATCACGAAGGAACGTTTCGTCGTATTTGATGGCGTTAGTGATTTCGCATCTCGATTGTTCATTCAACTCCTCTACCTTTGATGTATCTTCTTCTGGCTGCGCTTCTGTAGAGACCCTTGGGGCGTCCATTTCACTGTATTCTTCTAACACGCACGGCACTAACAACGCGTTGCGAACAACGGACGTTTGAAGACAAACGCAAACTATCGGTTTAGCAGCTGGGTCACCGCGGCTTGTTTGACCACGGCGGTACATGTTCATAATACACAGAGCACTGTCCGTGCGAACTCTGTGTATTACGACATTATACAGGGTGTTACAAAAAGGTACTGCCAAACTTTCAGGAAACATTCCTCACACACAAAGAAAGAAAATATGTTTTGTGGACATGTGTCCGGAAACGCTTACTTTCCATGTTAGAGCTCATTTTATTACTTCTCTTCAAATCACATTAATCATGGAATGGAAACACACAGCAACAGAACGTACCAGAGTGACTTCAAACACTTTGCTACAGGAAATGTCCGAAATGTCCTCCGTTAGCGAGGATACATGCATCCACCCTCCGTCGCATGGAATCCCTGATGCGCTGATGCAGCCCTGGAGAATGGCGTATTGTATCACAGCCGTCCACAATACGAGCACGAAGAATCTCTACATTTGGTACCGGGGTTGCATACACAAGAGCTTTCAAATGCCCCCATAAATGAAAGTCAAGAGGGTTGAGGTCAGGAGAGCGTGGAGGCCATGGAATTGGTCCGCCTCTACCGATCCATCGATCACCGAATCTGTTGTTGTGAAGCGTACGAACATTTCGACTGAAATGTGCAGGAGCTCTATCGTGCATGAACCACATGTTATGTCGTACTTGTAAAGGCACATGTTCGAGCAGCACAGGTAGAGTATCCCGTATGAAATCATGGCGGTGAATCGAGGAAGTACAGTACATGCGGAGGAAACTAAAATGAGCTCTAACATGGAAATTAAGCGTTTCCAGACACATGTCCACATAACATTTTTTCTTTATTTGTGTGTGAGGAATGTTTCCTGAAAGTTTGACCGTACCTTTTTGAAACACCATGTATAGTCGTAGCCAAATAAAAGGCGATGGCCAGGGCCAAACGCTGTCACAATGCACAGAGTTCGCACGGGATGTCCGCGCGGACAGTTTGCTTTCTGTTTAATCCAGCCTACACAATGTAAACTTCTTTCACACAATTTACACTGTTTGTTGTTATTCTGTGAAATAAAATAGAAAAACGTTGGACTATTGTGATTGAAAAAGAAAAGAAAAGAAAAAGCACGGGAAGAACCCGAACACGGTACCTCCAGCGTGATAGCTGTAGACCTTAACCGCTGCGCCACGCTCATTTGGTTGGAAAACGGCTAACGTTAAGCGTATTACAGTACGCAGTGAACTTCAAAACTCGAAAACCAAGGGTCGTCGCTACAAAAACGGATAGCCTCATACTCTGGGCATGTCCCTCTACAACATATCCGAGACCCATCAAAATCCGTTACGAAACGTCAAAATCGGTTAAACGAACAGCAGGACGTTATAGATGTAGGACAAGGTGAACTTACCCTGCAGGAAGAGTACGTGGTCAGACTGTCATTTGCAGATCGAGCGATACGAGCACAGATACCGCCAAGTCGTACACTACCAATGGCGAAGGAGACGCACGGCCATCGCGTCGTTACGGAAGTAAACAGAGAGCACAAGAGGCGAGACAAATTCAGAAAGAGGCGTGCGATGCAGTACATAGCATGCTGAGCAACATAGACAATATCCCACCGCGCCATAATTTGGATCTGGAGAGATTGTTAAGAGAGAACGCAGATCTATTTTTGCCAAAGATAGATGCAATTAGAAATTTCGAAAATGCGTGGCGGATAACTTTCTGTCTTCCTACTCGATACCACCGGCAGAAAGTCTACTTGGAGATTAAGAAAATCTGCACGATATCGAACCAACGACATCCACGTACAGTAATCCAATCACTGTGCCTGAGAAACAAGACGGTTCGATTCACTTGATGCTAGATTCGCATCACATCGACACAATCATTGAATCGGAAACGGATCGATCGAAAAAGCTAGGCATCATTTTTTCCGAGACCGATTTAAAGTATTCCGACAAATAACCTGCCGCACAGCCAGAAATACACGGCATTTTTTGAATTCGCTAAATGCTTGGTTACCACGTGGTTTGAATGTCTCTTCGGCTGCTTTCGTTGGGGGACTAGACAGTATCCTCAGTGACTCTGTTAAACAAAGGATGATCTACTGATTGCGGAACCGACGTGGAGGCAACAGAATATGACGTTAGGGCAAATTCTCCGTACCTTCAGAGAGTTTGGGGTTACTGCAAATACTATCAAATCATGTATCTGGACGTCCACTGTCAAATTACTAGGCCACATTATTAGGCCAGAGGGAATCTCGCCGGATCCAGAGAAAATAGAAGCAATAGCGAAATTACCTACCCCAACAACGAAAAATCAACTCAGTGGGTTTCTTGGAATTGTAAATTTCTACAAGTGGTTTATTTATACACATAAAACAGTTGCCAACACCATGCCTTTGCCATCTCACTGAAAAGAAGTCTACGTGGGTATGGGACGACGTAGCTGAGGATGGGTTTCAAACGCTCAAAAACCGCGCTAGTTAACGTGCCAGTCCTGTCTAGCAGAGGAATTTTATATCGTCGCTGATAGCTCCTATTCTGGGCTGGGGGTTATGATCTTCGACAAGTACCAAGACGGTGGTAATATGGTACACAATGCCATAGCTTTTGGAAGCGAAAAAATTATTCAGTCACCGAGTTGGTAGCACTGGCGATCGTGTGGGGCTTCGAGAAATTCAGACTCTTCTCGTATGGTTGAAAAACGAGAGTATACACCGACCACAAGGCATTAGAGTTTCTTCTCATAGCAAAACCCTGCAATAAGAAGCTGACAAGATCGGTTCTCGCATTACAAGATTTTTATTTTACAATCAGTCACATAACTGACGAAGAGAATATAATTGCTGATGGGTTGTCACGATCATCTAAAGTTTTGGTGATAAATAGTGTGAATCCACCGCAGGGGGAGCACTTCAGCCTATACTGTATAAAAAGTGTAACATTTGAAAATTATGTGACCGCGAGCTTTTCAGAGATCGGCAAAGAACAGGAGAGACCCAGCTCTGTCAGTCTTGATGGAGAGAGTCAAGGACCGCGCAGAAGCAAAGATTAGACACTTAAGGGGTGCTTTTATACCGTGGCGTAGGGGAAGATTCATTGTGGTTCGTTTGCGTCACTGACGAATTCGTAAACAAGGTATGTGGCATACGCCCACTCCGGTGCTAGAAAGTGTTATCTGAAAACTGTGCTATTTTAAAGATATGGAAAAGAGGATAAGGAGAGTGTGTGTTTTGTGTGGTGAAACCGGGGACCCAGAAGCGACGGAGAGGCTTCGTCCCACCGTAGCCCTCAGTGGTTCACAGCCCCACAACAGGCCACAGCAGTCCACCCACCCCACCGCCGCCCCACACCGAACCCAGGGTTATTGTGCGCATCCCCCTCCCCAAACCCTGAAGTTCAGTGACCCACTGACGGCATGTCTGTTCTGGTTTTTTCCGCAATCGAAAGAACTTATAACAGCAACGTGTACCTGATCCTCATAATACTTAGTCAGGGCGGAAACTAAATCATCGAAGACTAGCAATTCTGGCCTACTAGTCGGGAATAACTTCTGAGCAAGGTGGTAAACTCCTGTGCGGGCCTAAGACAAGAAATAAGGAAATTTTACAGTACCTCGCACTTGATCTGTAGCACAGTTAGCGTTGAACTGTGTGTGGGCAGCGTCACACCTCCAGGAAGACAGAGTTCAATGCCCCCCCGTCAACGATGGTTTAACCAGCCGCCCATCGCTGGTCGGCCCAGTTCGGTCGCAGTCTTTGAGACATGAGTACTGAGTAATAGGAAGACGATACATAGCCTGAATTCTGCGAGTGGTAATAGATTGTCAATGTACTTGCACAGAGAAGGCACAATAAGTTAAGTAATGGTAATCTTCTTTGTAGAAATAAAGTGTTACATTAAACGTAAAGTTTAATGTACAGATCATTTTGGATTCCTGCTAAAAGCCATCACAACTTCTCTCCTTTCTTGTTTGTGTCGGTGCTGACTCCCACAATAGCAGACACAGCATTGGCATCAGGAGAAGTGTCAGAATCTAGATTATTATAAAGTAGAAGAAGTTAGAGGTATCTGGACTTGGTAATTAGAAGTAAGGGTGCTTGCAGTATGAATATGCAGGCTGTGTCAGCTTTTAGCCTATTGGGTTGCGTGAATGATGTTGAGAAACTACAAAAACGTTGATATACTCTACAGCAACATGACCATCACAGGGAAATGGTTTGAGTAAGTCTTTTAGTCTACAAATGAATGATCGTTGTTTATTATAATCAAAAAAGAACTGTACAATATTGCAGTTTTTTAAGGAACCTTAGCAGTAACATTGTGTAAGTAAAAGAAAGCAGTAAAGCAGGGTTCAATTCTTTTTCTTTGCCTAAACGACAAAGTTTCAGCTTTCTTATGACACTGTGTTTTTTTAAATATTCATTGTAAAAACTCAGCACTAAAATAAGTGCCAAGTTTTCTGCAGAGGACTGTGGCGTTCCAAACGGTGAGTGAGAAGCATACGCACGGCCATATGCAACTGGGTGCTGGGCAGGCGGCAGCCACCACAATGAGGTTGGCAGGACTGGCATGGCGTAGAGCGTCCTCACCTGATGGGCAAGCTGCCTCAGGCACAGCTGCTCACTTGACGTCACCACATGATCATCAGCCGGGACGAGCTTCCAGCTGACTTGACATCACACATGGCCACTCTGGGAGCTGTCAGCTACAGGTGACTCATCCCCGCCCTCACTCCGAGGCGGCAAGGTAGGTAGCAGCTTGACACGACTGGAGTGGGGAGCTTCACAGGTGATAGAGATGCGCAAAGAGTCCCACTCATTCCTTTCACTAGCGCCAATGGCGAGGGAAAGGAATCCCAGGTGCAGCAGCTCATCAACAGGGGAGCCTTGCCTGTAGCCAGCAGGTAGCGGAGGCTTGCCCATGATGTCACACGACCACCTGGGGCCGTCGCCGTTTGATTCGACAGTCTTTAGGACCAGACCTGAATGTAACGCCGCTGCAGACGAAAAAGGTGGGACTAGAAAACGCCGAATCAAGTAATTAGCATCTCCAGACACTCCCAACTCTGAAAACTGTTGCTGAAGGACTGTCTTCAACAAGAGTGACCAACTGTAGCTTCCATGTACAACATACTACACATCTCAAGAGTGTAGTGCTGTGCTCGTTCATGTGACTAACGTAAAGTTAATTTTTGGTCTACTGGTGATCACGTGTGTGCCTCCGTAACAGTCCCTCAGCCCTCAACTTCCACGTCACACGGGGGCGGCAGCCAGTAGCTGGAAATTGGCAGTAGTTTGTAATGTACAATGCCGCTCTGAAGGCGTGCTTTGTTGAGCATCTACCACGAACAATAGATTTGTTTTCGAAGGTTAGCGTCTTCCTCCACGGCTCTGTTCTAACGAAAACCGCAACATGTGTTTCGAGGGATGCAGCTGACATTTAGTGTGTCTGAGAATGAACAAAGGGTGTTTTTCTAAAGACAGCAAATATGTCCAGTTTTCCATTCACTTGCCGGCAAAAAAGGACGTTTTCAGAAGGGATCTCTACATTTTTCACAGAATCTCTTATCCCTGCTTGAAGAAGAAAGAGAAGGTGAAGGTAGCATCCTCACCCCAAAACTAAACCCTGACAAACAACAACATTCATTTCGAAAGATTCTGCTGATGTCTGAAATATCAAGCTATCTGTTTGCTTCAGAATTAACAAAGAGTGTTTTTCTAAAGCCAATGTTTCAATCACTTGCCAGCAAACAAAGGATCTTTGTCTCAGAATTTTTTTTTCTCCCCCACAGATGTCTTCTGTTTCTCAAACACCTGCACCAAGCCCGCTCGAAAAGATGGAAGGCAAGTTATAACTTGCTGGTACAGCATTCTGAGTTCCTATTGGTCCTCTGAAAAATAGAGATTCGAGTCTGGTTGGTTGTTTCGGGGAAGGAGACCAGACAGCGAGGTCATCGGTCTTCTTCGGATTAGGGAAGGACGGGGAAGGAAGTCGGCCGTGCCCTTTGAGAGGAACCATTCCGGCATTTGCCTAGAGAGATTTAGGGAAATCACGGAAAACCTAAATCAGGATGGCCGGACGCGGGATTGAACCGCTGTCTTCCCGAATGCGAGTCCAGTATCTAACCACTGCGCCACCTCGCTCGGTTCGAGTCTGAAGGTATATAAAAACTAACACCCACCACAATCATCATCAGTCTTTGATAGTGCCCAGTTGTGTCAGTGTGATTCCTGCAACATGAAACGGTCAGCCAACAGTGATGCCAGCGGTGGTGGTGGTGGTGGTGGGAAATGGCCAAATTTGGAGCAATTGTCATGTAGGTGCTTATTAAAAAAATATGGGGTCAAATTGCGGCAGTTGCAAAGTATTTAAATTTGTGGTACATTTTCGTAACAAGAGGTTATAAAAGAAAGTTCTTTCTTCTTGTTATTGAAGCATTCATTCCCGAAACGTTGGCTGAACGAGAACACCTCGAAGCTGAAAGTCTCCAGAAAGCGGTAGAGCTTGTGGGACCATCATGTAAGCACATCTCCAAAGACTGTGTGACAGTTTACATGTTCAAGAAACCAGCCCTTGGCGTATTCAGATCGTAACAAGTCTTCATAAAACTTCTGATCTCGCTGTTGCAGCATTAGAGCAGCACCTGATGGACACTGAATTGCTGCTGCTGTAGGCTGAAATACAACAAGGACGTAGGTACAGTTGTAATATATTCCCATTAGACTTTCTTTTTTCATCTTCTACAGTTGTGTGAGGTATATACACTCCTGGAAATTGATATAAGAACACCGTGAATTCATTGTCCCAGGAAGGGGAAACTTTATTGACACATTCCTGGGGTCAGATACATCACATGATCACACTCACAGAACCACAGGCTCATAGACACAGGCAACAGAGCATGCACAATGTCGGCACCAGTACAGTGTATATCCACCTTTCGCAGCAATGCAGGCTGCTATTCTCCCATGGAGACGATCGTAGAGATGCTGGATGTAGTCATGTGGAACGGCTTGCCATGCCATTTCCACCTGGCGCCTCAGTTGGACCAGCGTTCGTGCTGGACGTGCAGACCGCGTGAGACGACGCTTCATCCAGTCCCAAACATGCTCAATGGGGGACAGATCCGGACATCTTGCTGGCCAGGGTAGTTGACTTACACCTTCTAGAGCACGTTGGGTGGCACGGGATACATGCGGACGAGCACTGTCCTGTCGGAACAGCAAGTTCCCTTGCCGGTCTAGGAATGGTAGAACGATGGGTTCGATGACGGTTTGGATGTACCGTGCACTATTCAGTGTCCCCTCGACGATCACCAGAGGTGTACGGCCAGTGTAGGAGATCGCTCCCCACACCATGATGCCGGGTGTTGGCCCTGTGTGACTCGGTCGTATGCAGTCCTGATTGTGGCGCTCACCTGCACGGCGCCAAACACGCAAACGACCATCATTGGCACCAAGGCAGAAGCGACTCTCATCGCTGAAGACGACACGTCTCCATTCGTCCCTCCATTCACGCCTGTCGCGACACCACGGTGTGCGGGACCGTAGCCCAGCTTCATGGAGACGATTGCGAATGGTCCTCGCCGATACCCCAGGAGCAACAGTGTCCCTAATTTGCTGGGAAGTGGCGGTGCGGTACCCTACGGCACTGCGTAGGATCCTACGGTCTTGGCGTGCATCCGTGCGTCGCTGCGGTCCGGTCCCAGGTCGACGGACACGTGCACCTTCCGCCGACCACTGGCGACAACATCGATGTACTGTAGAGACCTCACGCCCCACGTGTTGAGCAATTCGGCGGTACGTCCACCCGACCTCCCGCATGCCCACTATACGCCCTCGCTCAAAGTCCGTCAACTGCACATACGGTTCACGTCCACGCTGTCGCGGCATGCTACCAGTGTTAAAGACTGCGATGGAGCTCCGTATGCCACGGCAAACTGGCTGACACTGACGGCGGCGGTGCACAAATGCTGCGCAGCTAGCGCCATTCGACGGCCAGCACCGCGGTTCCTAGTGTGTCCGCTGTGCCGTGCGTGTGATCATTGCTTGTACAGCCCTCTCGCAGTGTCCGGAGCAAGTATGGTGGGTCTGACACACCGGTGTCAATGTGTTCTTTTTTTCCATTTCCAGGAGTGTATTATTCATTGTTGTAGATATTTCTACAGATCAAGAGGAAAATGAGATTCTAGTAGGGGTATGGGTCGAGAGTGATGACCAGGAGTCATCACTTCCATCTGGCATGAACTTCTTATTTCTTTTTTTTTTCGCAGTTATGTATAATCAGTATCTCGCTTTAGGCAATTTCAGTACAAATTCGTTGTTGTTGTTTCTTATAAACAATATATTGTTGTAGACGACTTCCGTCAGATGGATCGGTGGCTCCACAACAACAACAATTCCAACGGGGGTGAAATACCGGAGTGGGAGCGTGAGATGGTAGCTGCTGAAAGGCAGTATGATCTCTCTCTTCTGGAACAGGAGATGAAGATATTTGACTGGGTGGGAGAAATACCAGGAGGATCGACTAAACTGCTCAATACTGGGATCCAGAGCGTAAAAGATGCTTATAATGTGACCGTCATCGTTACAGCAGATAATTATTATTCTGGAATACTGATGTACTTAATTGTCATTTGTTTAGAGCATATATTAAAAACATCTTGAGCAATGTGCTTAATTTTTGACCGTTATTCGTATGTTGCAGAGGTGCCACCAACACTGCCACGACAACAGCTTGCTGTGGCACGTGCAACTAGAGCGGTGGTTGTGGGGGCAGGTATGAAACTCACATCCAACCGGCGAGCACTGCCGTGCAAAGCGCCGCTCGTTGCCACACGAGAGGAGGCATCGGCTGCTGCAGTGCAGGTGTCCGTGGGTTATTCAGTCAGAGCAACGATCTCCCACTCCTCAGGCTGGCAATATTGAAGGCTCCATTAAGCAGCAGCGTCAATGAACGTCCTCCCCGCAGCCTGGGTGCTCCCACGGGATCTCACCGCCACCACGTTCTCCTACCCGGGCTCTGGCTGTTCGCCCAAGCTGGCGACGAAAGGTATGTGTGCCTCGGCGCATACCCCTCCGCCCTGAAGGCGCCTCCTCCCCAGCGGTGGTGCTCTATCCTGTCCTGACAGTGAAGGACATCAGACTAGCAGCGTCATGACCCCTCTAAAATACTTGGCGGTTGATAGGGCCTTTTAGTGGCGTATCCCGTGCACTAGAACTGAGAATCTGGCTGGGGGGGGGGGGGGGGGTATCGCGACCGAACCAGGTTTCTAGAAGCATGCCTCCCAATGCTGGAGGCGGAGCTCCTGAAAACCCTTGATGATCTGAGATATAATGCCAATAAATACAATGCAGTACTCTGCTGCGAGTTCACTCACCACCCTAACCAGCAGGGTGCTCCTGCAATACATCTGTGGCTCTAATATCGTTATGTCTCGGAGCACATCAATCGCCGAGTGGTATCGTGAGTTCACCTTGGGTGTTATACTGGTCCAGTTTTCGGAGATGGACGTAAGGGGATCAAACAAACACCACACCTCGACAGCCATATTCATGTCTGTCCCTTAAATGGAGAGTCCAGTTATACCAAACTCCCTGAGGAATTTAAGAAGAAACAGGCTTGCATTAACATTCAAAATGAAAAGGATAACACTTGTTTTACATGGTCAATCCTGGCTTGTGAAAGAAAAATTAAACACAATCCAGAGCTCACATCTCGATACGGAATAGATCTTAACATTTGTGGATGTTTCAACTTGTGACGGTCGTCTGTGGTGGATGACTGCCCGACCTTGCGAGAAATATTTAGTGCTGTAAGGAGTATATACAGTGCATGGGCTTATGTTATCTGTCTTCGCAGTATATGTTCGAGTGTCTGGCGGTAGATAGCTAATTGCATGATGTAAAAGATGCAATTTTGTATGGCACAGAATACGAATTGTATGTTTACTACATCGACATGGTATGCGGTGATATATTTCCGGATTGGAGGTCGGTTTTACGCTGTAATATTCAAGCTTCGGTCCTCAGTGCCGCATTAGTGTAATTGAGCAAGTGTCTTTCCATATTCGACGATCTGCAGCCCACTTTTGCAGGATTTAACTGTCAGTGCAATATGGCGATCTGTACAAAATAGTTTAGCTGCAGAAAGTCTCGTGTGATTAAAAAAATGGCGGACAGTGCTCCCGCACTGGCAGCAGCAACAGTTTGGTGGGTAAATTCAGTAAGAGCCGATCAGATTGCTCCATTCATTCGCAAGACATCCTTTGATCTGGAACATAGGAGCCTTTCCATGGCAGTGAGAACATTTGCATTTTGGAGATGTTTGTTGAAAGCAGGACTTCCCGACTTCCAGGTAGGGGATGACGTGATGGACGCTGTGACACGTTAGGACCATTAGGAGGATTGCATTCGGCGTTATTCTGGGCTATTTTCGTAAACAGGTTCTGTTAGGAGAAGAATTTCCATGCAGACAAGCTGAGACATCACGAAAGCTCCTTAAAAGCGACCGTTAGCTATTTCTACGGCACTTTACGATTTCCGAGAGGTAGACTTGGCTCTTATTTACATAGCCATGTGACGTCAATATAACATTGAGAACCTTTTAGCTGCGCCTGTGATGGTGAGTCACTACATCGATATTTTACGGCGATGCGTCAGCCATGCTACGCAGGTAAACATGCGCACGGCTAGATGCATCTCACATGTACCATTAGGATTGCTAGGAAGAATGCACCCTGTGCTACTCTGGGAAGCATTGCAACAGATTTCTATAGTGTGTTGGCTGTTATTTACATAGACCTGTGACGAGTATAACACTGACTACCTTTAATCTGTGCCACAGGTGTTTAGGCCGTGCAATGCATAATTGTGACAATTGATGATTAGCAAGTGTGTTTGGAGAGCCTTTTACATGTATTATTTTGACAATTTACAAGTTGTTTGCTTCTCTCCACTTCAGTGTACTGCTTTATTTCGAAGATTTACGAGTAGTTTGCAGGTCTGTAGACTATTTACTGTAACCCCAGGCATGGCAGGGTGAGTGTTTTGTGTCTGTGTAATAAAGAAGCTATGTGAAATCCGCCCCTGCACAAATTGTATGCATTATTTAGACAGTTCATAATTAGTGAGCAAGTCTGCAGAGCGCTTTACATGCATTATTTTGACAATTTACGAGTTGTTTGCGTTTCTGCACATCAGTGAACTGCATTATTTCGGTAACATGTGGGTAGTTTGCAGGTCTGTAGGCTGTGCAATGCATTATTTCGATAGTTTACAATTAGCAAGAGTGTTTGTGGAGCATTGTACATGCATTATTTTGAGAATTTTTGAGTTGTTTACGTGTTTGTACATCAGTGTACAGCATTATTTCTGGGATTTACGAGTAGTTTTCAGGTTTGTTGACTATTGACTGTGACCCCAAGCATGTCAGTGTGAGTGTTTTGTGTAATAAATAAACAACCTGAAATCCATCCCTAAATAAATTGTTCTGAAATGAACAAAGTACACTCCTTCCTCTCTCCAGCAGCCCAGCAGAGGCTGAGTTCTTTCCCGCCATTTTCCTCCTGATCGCCATGGGACGATAACGCCCTCTGGTGGCAGTACTGTGTACCAGGTCAGTTGGACTCCAGACCTCTTGGTGAACACACAGGATGGAGTTACTGCCTAAAATTATTTAAATAAAGACTGCCTGCAAAATACAGACTTTCATTCATCCTATCCAGCAGCACAGCAGAGGCTGAGTCCTTTTCCCAGCAATTACAATGAAGAGGTGCCAGTTGGATGACTTAGGTTAGTAGAGGTAGCCCAAGTGCCCTTTTCTCTGCTAAAATTTGAACTTCCCAAAGGTTTCTGCGGGAGGAGAAGGGGGAGGTCAGGGAAGGGGGTTAGGTTATTGGATGTAGCCCAACTGACTTATCTTCCTGCCAAAATTTGAACTTTCCACCATGACATCATGGCGACATTGCGATATCTATCGCCACCTTCTTGGATCTGCCATCTTGAATAAAATTGGCAACAATGCAGAGTGCATACTGATGCACTCACCTCTTTTCATGGCTATATATATATATATATATATATATATATATATATATATATATATATATATATATATATATATATATATATGAACTCCTGGGAGTTCTGTCTGTACCTACCATCATGCAGTTATCTTGTTTTATCACTAACTAGAAATCCATACTGTGTGTGGTTCCAACAATTTGCACAGATCTTTACAAGATCATTGAACGACATATAAATTCCTACATGAGCATGATAAACACGTTTTGAATTCAGATCTTCCTGTTTGAATGCTATAATTAGGTTTGCATTATCCCTCACTAGTTGTTTGGCATTCTGGAATACATCTGGCTCAGATAAAATACATCAACAGCCGTATGCCGACAGAAACAGAAATATCGCCAAATTTGATCTTGGTTTTCCACAGCAACACCGTCAGATATTAATACGGTGTTTCGCTTTAATTTTTCTGGTGGAGGGATATCACTGCTCTTACTGAATGTCTTGTATGTCACAACATCTACACTCTCCAGTATCTCCTGTAGTAGTCGGTATTTGGGCTGAAACAGTGTTTTGAAAATACGCATACATGCTCAAAGCAGACTCCATCCAGATGTCAATAATTCAAGAACAGCCTTAATCGCATTTGTTATTGTTAAAATTCCGCCAACCGGTTTCAACCTGGCGTAGGGGTCACCTTTTGGGCGTTTACACCATTGGTCGACTGTTGGTGGTGTCACTCCTGTCACTATCATAGTTTCCTGCCGCTATGTAGACAGGAGTGACACCACCAGCAGTCGACCAATGGTGTAAACGCCCAGAAGGTGACCCCTACGCCGGGTTGAAACCGGTTGGCGGTATTATAACAATAATAAATGCGATTAAGACTGTTATTGAATTACTGATTAATCATACTAATCGATGCTTCTCTCCACAAACATGTTGTCCAAAAATCCATCCAGATGTGTTAGCAGCAATATGAGGACATTTGTCATGCCAAAGTTGGATGGACCTACAAATTATTGAACTATGTTGTCGGGAAGGAGTACACCATTCTTCTTCTTCCAGTCTTCTTGCACATTGTCACAGCTCCAGTCATGACGCTTCACTCACCTTGCCATGATACTATGTGAGGCACTGGTGTGCATTGGGTTTTTATAGAAAATAATGAACAATATGCCCTTCCATGATATCGACAATGTCAGGTACTGGCATGTAGTGGGCTTTTATGGGGAATTTAGTTAAATGACATAATTTTCTGCTGTTGCATGCTTGCAGTGAAAATACTGGTGGTAATAACTTCAGTATTTTCTGTATAGTGGGAGGCAAGTAACTAAAAAATAAACACATACTTGGTTGTGTGGTGTCACCGCCAGAAACCACACTTGCTAGGTGGTAGCCTTTAAATCGGCCGCGGTCCGGTAGTATACGTCGGACCCGCGTGTCGCCACTATCAGTGATTGAAGACCGAGCGCCGCCGCACGGCAGGTCTAGAGAGACTTCCTAGCACTCGCCCCAGTTGTACAGCCGACTTTGCTAGCGATGGTTCGCTGACAAAATACGCTCTCATTTGCCGAGACGATAGTTTAGCATAGCATTTAGCTACGTGATTTGCTACGACCTAGCAAGGCGCCATGATCAGTTACTGTTGATATTGTGAACTATGTACCGTCAAGAGCGACGTTCATCATTAATGGATTAAAGTTAAATATTCCACCAGCTACGTCCGTTGTTTCTAAACTCTAATTTCTCTGTCCTGTTCGAGACCCCACACCAGCCTGCGTTAGCTAAATCGCGTGCCTTTCGGCCTCCTCTAGTAACACGGTGTTGGCTCTCCTGCCAACCACAACAGGTTGCATACACTTTTATTCAGTAATCATACAAAGGATGCACTACATCAACTGATTCTTTATCTCGACATCAGTACAGAATATAGAAAATAAAGCCCTCTTGTAATCACTGAATTTAGCACGTATTTATCTCAAAGTTATTGGCAGTACACTAGTATTCGTTGGCACCATATTCACCCACTGTCAAAGTCGTGTACATGCACACTGTTCATACTCAGATACTCTACAATATCTCTGTACACAGCTTTAACACAAGGCAACCATTTGTTCAGTCTTTCCAACACAATGATAGAGTGCTGTAGATAAATGTATATGTCACCTGATTCCAAACGGAGCGCAGAGTCAATGTACACTGTTGTAATGGCTAGAGTTAGAGCAGCACAGTAAATGTCCGGAGGAGGACAGCTCGAATGATACTGGGCGGTCAATTGCTGCATGGCATAGTTCATCCTATTCCACCTCTGTAAACCACAATAATACTTTTAGCTACATTCTCGATCTCTATCACAACAAGCCAGTCTCTATCTGCAGTTGCCTCTATACCAATATGTAAATAATTTGAACCACAAGTAGTTAAATTATACACTGAAGTGAAGATTAGTGGGTGCATAGGGCTTAATTGGTATCTTTTCGTCCGGTACATCCTCACTTTGTCCATGCATATGACTGGAATATTCTGCGATGGTGCGTATGATGGAGTCCAGTATCAACCTGCGACATGCTGATTAGCTCAAAGACTTACCCTCCCTCGCACGACAGTAAACACAGACATTAAGCATGGGGTACTTACTCTTCTGTGGCTTCTTCCTGTTCTGTTGCTGCTGCAGCTGGGCAGTGCTGGATGATCTAGGCTGGCACCTCATGCTGACTGAATTACTGCTACTGTGGCTGCAGAGCTGCTGGACCTGCCTTATATCCCCTACATGGTCGGATGCTGGGTTCTTATAGGCAACTGTCAATTTCAGGCGCCTCTGGTGGTAGAATCGTATTGGAGCGCTACACTTGGGTTTTCCTTCCAGGAGGACTGGTGCTCGAGTCCTAGACAGGATATCACCATTTTTAATTTCTCGCCATTTCCCGTGCGGCGGGGGGGGGGGGGGGGGAGGTGGCGTGGGATGTCAGCACAGCCCTGGGAAAAAGAAATTCCCGCCAAAATTCGAAATTCCCACCAATAGAGTAGGTTGGGAGGGAAGGAGAGGAAGGGTGGGGAGGGGGTGCTTCGACCATGTGCAGGCAGAAAAAATGAATTCTTTATTGAACATAACGAGAATGGTATTTTATCTACACACCCTATTTTTCCATGTAATCTCCAGTTCGAAACAAGATCATGTGTGCCCTGTCGGTACCAATCGTTGTACTGATGACGGAGCCAGTGCTTCTGTGTGAACTTCCTTTGCTGATTAACAGACGCAGCGCCAACTGCCGAGTTGTAATGTGTCTGTCCTCGCGAGTGACAACATCAGCTCGCTGCCGTGGATTGTCTCCCCGACCGCTGCTAATCGTGGAGTTCCACCGAACCTCCTTCTGATGACCTCACCCTCCGTGCCCAGCGACTAACTGTACTTCTGCCGACACCAGATGCTCCATAGACTTCGCACAAGCGTTTGTGAATATTCCCCACTGTTTCTCTGCAGTGGGAAATTCAATGACGGCACGTTGCTTGTAACGGACATCACCTACAGACGCCATTTTGAAACTGCCCTTCACCTACGCTATCTGTCGGATGAGACGGAAAGTTGGCGTACTCACTCAGGAGACTTCAAATAATACGCACATAACCTTTCGCATTCGTAGCATTGTTTTCGGCTGAGACAAAAAACTGTAGGGCATTACTTTCTGGGCAACCCTCGTAAGAAATGTGTTTTAATGAAAATTATGTCAACAGTGAAAAAGTCAGAAATGAAACTTTTCAAAAATGCTAGGTTCGAGTCCTTGCCCCGCACACAGTTTTAATCTGTTGTGAAGTTTCATATTAGCGCACACTTTGCTACATGGTGAAAGTTCACACTGTAAGTCACAGTTACTTGACGAGTACAAATGTTATTTGGCACTTAATAAGAAAACGAGATAGAAAGGATAAAGAGAAAGGCGCTATTAACTGCGCTGTGTTTATTGTTTGAGACATACATATTTTCTCGAGCAAATAATTGTATATGTTTTGAAACGTTTGGACGACACTTCTCCCATTCTTTCATTTCTCAGGAATGTGGAAAACATACCGAAGGGCCATTGTCATTTAATAAACTCTATTGTCACTGATTCTTTCTACATTCTGTTACTATATCTCGATTTTTTCGTAATAAGGATGTCCGTCATAACCTTACTTTCATCCCTCAGGTGCCTAATCGTACAGCTAACAGCTGTCACAACAAATATAATCTTGGCGCCTACGAGTAAATGGAAATGACAGCTTTTGACAGGAGAGATTATGTACTTAATTAAAACACTAGGAACGCTGCTTAGGACTCACTTGACACGAATGAAACGAGAAAGCTACTCGTGTAAAACGTGCTTAACCGTCTAGTATGCTCTTCTAAGTAGTCGATTTATTTTATGGAAGTTTCGTATGTTCACCATATATTGTGCTGATGCATGATAAAATGTACCTCGTGTATTGTCTCCGTTGCTGTACAGTTTGCCTGATAATCGCTCCGATCGAAACTAATAGTGATTATACTGGGAGTCCCAGAAAGATTTATCAGTATTCAGGCTTATGATAGGAACCATCATTCGAAGAAAAAAGAGTCCAATGAACATGGACTCTAACGTGCACACTTTATGACCAATGAACACTAGTTCAGTAGGGAAGATGTATTTCACAGTATCGAAGATGAAGAAGTACTCAGAGCTCCTAAGGTAAGCATTTTAGGGACCACGTTTAATGGACTTCTTTGCTTCGAATGATCATTCCTGTCGTATCACTAAGTTCTGGCTATTTCTCCCGGGACGCTCTGCGTGTTATTAAAACGCAATCCCAGGAACCTGGTACAAGTTGCAGCTTAGGGACAACAAAAATTCTATTTTCAATATTTCGCGTAATTATTGGCCGAATTTTAAAGTTTAAAATAGTGTCATAATCTGTCCATTAAGAGGTGTAACCTTATGTTAAAAATTTAATACCGTAAGACAAGTATTAGAGATAGGAAATGTGTTTGTGTTAAGGTAGAGTTAACTGACAGCGCGCAAAATACCTGGATTTCGTTCATCCAGTATTTGAAAATGAGAGCGTTTTGCGACTTCCAACAACCTTTACACATAACTTCAAATCTTTACGTAACTTCTTCTCGCTAACGACCGTGCACACAATGGTGAAAGGAAAAAGGTAACCCTTTACTGTATTTTCGCTGTACCTGCCCTCAAATTTCAGAGTCCGGCATGATGTTTTGATTTATGGCTAATTCCTTTACTACTAACTCCATTCGCAACACAGTGTGGCTATTGTATTCACATATACCACTGGGTATATCTGCAGAATTATGTCACTGTATGCCACGTAGCTTAGGAGGTATGACATCACAAACACTTAGACGTGCGAAAAACTGACTTCAGCTTAAAATGGCGCGCACTAAAGCTGCGACATCAGGCGTGGCGTTTTAATTTATTCCTTCCTTACTGCCAGCTCTATTCGCAACACATTTTGCAGACGGTCACTGCATATGTGTCGAAAGGCACCTGCAAAATTATATCATTGTACGACCCATATTTCAGGAGAGATGTCATAAATACTGAGATGCGTGAGTACCTTGCTTTTGCTTAGAGTGGAGCGCAAATTTTCCAATTTATATTCCTCCAATGTGTTATAATGAACGCCCTTAGTGACGTGCTACAAGTTTTAAGCGTATTTCAAACTTTTACTGAACATTTTCTCTCCTACATGTTTAAAGGCAATTATTTAATACATTACCACATTTATAAAGTAATCAGAGGCTTGAAGCTGTTTTATACCTGGCTGCTCGATTATTTACAAAATTTGGGGGTTTACTGGTAGAGGTATGTTTAATCAGCAGCTTATGGTGGAACATAAGTATGAATTTCTTTAAAAATTTACTAGCTTTGGGGCGCTCTGTACACAAAAATAAAGACGTTTGAAAACATGCCGTAGCAACACAGTTGCATACAGCTGAATGCCATACTGCATGGCAAAGTCTACCAGGCTTTTACCCAGCAACGGATGTCAAATGGCCGTTGTGGACGTCTTCGCCGAAACAGCGTACAGAAAAAAAAGTGACATGCGGGTTTCCTAGAAGAATGCTCTGGACGTAATCTAGTAGCCCAGTGGCTGCGGCTGAGTGCGACAAGGACGTGTTGCGAAAGCTATTACGGCGTCGTCTCGCGGTTCCGCCTACGCCGTAATGAACTTCGAGTTTTCCCTTTCCGTTCCGCGCGTGGCTAACCGCAGAGCGCCGTCTTTTGTTCTGCCCTCGGATTAGACGCGACCCGAGCCAGCGCAGAGGCAGAGCACTCTGGCGGAGATTTGTCTTGATGGCTGGCGGTCGTATCTCGGGCGCGCGGGGTCGGCCGCCGTAATGAGCCCGCGTCTCTTATTACCATCTCTTTTTTTGTCTCCTAAAGCGGCGCGGCTGAGGTAACCGGAGCGCTCTTAAAACGCTGCACCGCCCCAAAAGACACTTACGGGCCGCTACGTGAGGACCCCGGCACCGGCTGCGCTGTACTAGGATGAGTCCAGCACACTTACGGCGAGCAGTCTTGACGTAAATGTCCAGCATGACCAGGCCAGATTTGTCATGGCCGCCAGAAAAGTCCACAGTAAAGTCATTCTAACAAGGGAAGACTGCAGCCTTGATAACCGTACCGGAAAGTGGCTCCCACTACAAAACTTTAATAGAAATGGTACTTCTTTCAGTACTATGGTATGCTCACAATTATAATCGTCAATAAACGTAGATTTGAAAGTTTTATGAACAAAAAATATTATTATTATCAGCCTAGTGAAAATTTTATTATAAAAAAATATTATTATGGCAACAGACGTATGGAAATGTGTAAAGCTGCAACTCTGACAATATTATCGTTGTCTATATTTTTTCTCTAAAAACTGCTAGGCTATCTAGTGAAACTTTCTTATCGTTATCATAAAATCTGATATGTAACCATACAACACTGTATTATGAAAACCCTTATTCCGACATGTCAGTATTCAAACATTTTCCACAACTTTCTATCGGACATGCCAGTATTCTGATAGAAAACGAAAAACTGAAATAAATTAATCTTCCTATAAATGATGTAAAATTAATTCTCCTGTCTCTAACAGCGATTTTTAAAATAGTCTGCACACAACAGACAACTTACCTCGTCTTGGCACTGCAACTGCATGAAGTTCTGCCCCCAGCAACATGCTAAAATGAATCAAAGGAAATACTGTGGTCCATGCAGAGTGGAATGCATTGTGACAACTACTGATACAACAACCCCCCCCCCCTTCTTTTTTTATAGAAATTAAATGGCCAGGAGGTGTTTAGTCAACAACCTTTAAGTGGTGCAAAAATAAAAGAAATCAATAAAAACTTTTGATTTACTGTATTCTGAAAATTAACGATTCACACACTGAAACAATTTCTTTTCCTTGGACAGTTTGATTAGCTAAAACTTTAATTATTCCACAACAAAGATGCGAATATTACTTTCAATGTGGCTTCTTTCCATGGCAAGCTGTGTCCAACTACTCTCTCAACAACAGTTCGCTTGTTACCACTCATGATCATAAGGTTCAAACCCGTGTCTGGCCATCCTGATTTAGGTTTTCCATGATTTCCCTAAATTTCGTCATTCAAATTCTCGGATGGTTCCTTTGAAAGGGCACAGCTGACTTCCTTCCCCATCCTTCCCCAAACCGATGAGCCCAATGACCTCACTGTTTGGTCTCCTTCCCCAAACCAACCAACCAACCAACCATGATCATAATATACTCAGAGTTGGTGTATGCACACAACACCAGAGTCTATAGCCAACTTAAAAAAAAAAAAGAGATGACTGTTCAACTTTCGTAATCTCCACCCTTACATATTTAACATGTTGGAAAGGAGCAAATGCTAAATTCTTACATAACAAAACTAAGGAAAATAGCATCAGATGTCTCGCAAAGATGATAAATTATATATACTGATTGTATAAATCACAAGTATACCATGCTAAAGACCAAAAAATTCATGATAAGACCATAAAAGCACTGAAGTTGTATCTCTTTGAGGAAACAGGTTTTTGTAATCGACATAGAAGATCGAAAGTCTCATATATGACATAATAACAGAAATGAGTTACATTGAATAAGTTATTAAGACTTGAGTCTGAAATTTACATAATGTGAGCAGGCACATAAACTCAGTGCGCAGTAAATAACTCAAAATATGCATGGCCACAGTAGATTGCATAAGTATGACAAGTTTCTTGAAGTACAGTTGTAAATATGAAGTCCAGTTTAACGACATGGTGGCAAACTTGTTATACACAAATACACTTTCTGATGGTATAGTATACAGCGTACCATGGAGCACATGTGTCGATCCAGAGCATGCAAAATATGTGACATATAACGTCACTGAATGACATGCTGATTTATCAAAAGACGTTAATGGTTCAAAAAATGGTTCAAATGGCTCTGAGCACTATGGGACTTAACATCTGTGGTCATCAGTCCCCTAGAACTTAGAACTACTTAAACCTAGCTAACCTAAGGACATCACACACATCCATGCCCGAGGCAGGATTCGAACCTGCGACCGTAGCAGTGGCGCGTTTCTGGACTGAGCGCCTAGAACCACTAGACCACTGCGGCCGGCGACGTTAATGGTGACACATTTAAAAACACTATAATTAATTGTAGATCCCAGGGGTGATGTGTACATATTAATTATATGTTATTTAGATTGTCATACAAATATAAAATCAGCATTACACGAAGATGCTTTTACATACACAGTAAGAATGACAGGTAGACATTCAAAATATGTAGTTCATGTAATCCAATTTCTGTGGTAGATATTTAAGAAAAAATATATGTGACTATACATGCAATTCCTTTTTATACAGTTAAGCTATTTGAGTTGAAGTTAACATAGTCAGTTCAGTTTTCATAAACTTTTTTTTACAAATTTAACCATTCAGTATGGGGAAGTGATAATTACAAGTAAATCCTTATTTCTACATCACAAATATTTCACTTTTAAAAAATCATAGTAATGTTTACATGATGATCAACGAACAGAAAACAGGAAGTAGCATCACTAAGTCAACATCGTCAGATGTCAAATGTCAACTTGTCTGTACATAGAGACAGAATTGTACTGTCATACATAGTTATTCACGACAGCAAAATGAAAACAATATCCACAAGACATACCTTATAAAGCAACTGATAATGACTAACTTACTCACAGTTGCAACACAAAAAAATTTATCCTCGAACTGTTCAGTAGTAGGTGAAATAAATTAACCGAGAATGAAACAAAGGACTTCTCTTGGGCATCAGTAGCTCTTAATGACAAGAGAAAAATTCATCATCTTACAGTAATTAACTTAACGTGTTAGCATCGTCAGTGCATCACTAATGTAGCAGAACTTACATCTTCATTCATCGCCATAACAGAAATTCTGAAATAAAATTGTTTAAATAGAAAAACACTAAAGTAATGAAGTAACTTATTTTACACAACTATTTACAAAGTGGATAAAAATGTAGCAGCTCAACGTGTATGAAAGCGTAAAATATTACAAGTTGAAAAGAAAAAAGTTGTCAAAATCCATAACATAATTATATGCAAGTCATGGATTAATGTCTTTAACACGACCGGGTACTTCTGGAATTACTGCAGACTTCTGAAACATGCGCATTGATAAAATGTAACTCGCTCGCAACGAACGTTACATCCCGATCTGAAAATATTGTTTTGTTCATACAAATGCATAGAGTTGTTACTTCTGCAACAGAGAAAAATTCAATTATGATTATGTCAGTCACAAAAAAACTACAGTAAATGAGACAGTTTCATTTTACAACTTCACAAAGCTAGAAAAATAATCTCAGATATACATCACATAATTCAGCAGTAGAAAAAAGTGTTTGGAAATCATTCATGCTCATTACTCGACTGATGCAGCCACATATGCACTTTCATCTCCAGAAAGGTGAAAAGCAAAATTTCGTGTTTGTATGTGGTTGGTATGATTGGTATCTCAAACTATAATTCATGCTCTTTCCATAATAGATAGCTCTTACACGTCATAATACATCTCGTCAGTACCATCAAAACTTCAGAAATCTTTTTCTGACAAAATAAATCTCTCTTGAAAATATCACTGTGACTCTACCTTCGAACAACGTGTGCACAAACAGAACCTCCATGTATCTAGTGCAGCTGTGGGTTACTTCATTTAAAAAGTGTGCATTTCTCACCTTGTCTTGTTCCATAAATAGCCGCAAGAAATGCTTCCTCTCTAAGTCATATATAATGCCTCATGTGTCTTCCTCAGGACAACATATTTCATTAACCTTAAGCATAATGTCCTATGAACCATAATCTTCTTCACATACTATACCATAATTGCACCATAATATACCGTAATTGCAACATAATAAACATTAATAACATCGTAAGCCTCACATGGTAGTCCTTTAGCAGACTTCCTCATCATATTCCATATCCATATTGCACAGTATTCTACAGATTAATCATGTGTATGCACGCAACTTTAAAATTATCTCTCTTAAGACACGTCCTAAATAGCTGAACAAACATCAGTCAGAAATGTTCCTAATTAAATTACTGCCCATCAGAAATACTTTTCTCAGTTCAGGACCACTCATACACGATATATTATACAAAATAAAGTCAGCAGTTGTTTATATCTCTAGAACACTCAACTTCCCAAAAAAAGGAACATACAGAAATATCGCTGCGTGAACTTTCCTAAAAAAAAATAGCACAGTACTCTCTGACAAAGGTATAGCAAAATCCACATCACAAGTTACCGCAAGAATCTTTATTATATGTGTAAACTCTCTTCCAGAAGAAAAAATGATTAGCTTAGAACCTCAAAACCAAGTCCATCAAGAAATAAGATGTCATTTTTACATTTCAATCAGATTTTTTACCAGCAAACTCAGAATTATATCAGCTGAACGCAAACTGTTCATAGATGGCTTATATTTCATACTGTCATAGTGCAAATACAGATGCAAGAAAAAATTGCCAACTTTAACTGTATTATCACCTAGTCAGACTATACTTTGTAGATTCAAAGTACTTTTCTAAAGACAAAAGAAACCGCAGATAATCACTATTTACCAATACTTCCTACCAAACAGATTGAGAGTAAAACATACATTAACAGATACACAGTTTAGTTGAAGCGTATAAAGCAGTGCTGAAAGCTAAAGTAAGAAAACGTATTACAACAGCTGGGGCACTTATCCTCGCCTCTGCATATCCTTAGTGCAGAATACTTAACCCCCTAGGGTATTATTCTTTGTATGCTTTGATGTTTGATACATAATGTAGACCACATGTTCTATGTTTTGCACATGTTTTCAAGTTCCAAAGTATTTGCATGTGCGATTTGGCACATGCGAAAAGGTCCTTCATACACCAACAAAAACATGTTACTTAAAGACTTTACTCTATGAGATAAATGATGCTATTTAAGCAACACTTTATGACCTGCCTGTTAGTTCTTGATGTTCACTAGTGGGTTCTGTAACTTCTTCCTTTTCTCTGCGGCTTCCTTGGTATTTTCCAATGCTAAGTTGATTTCTTCAAGGCGTCTTAAACGTCGTTACGTAGAGGACGCTATAATTGTTTTATACGATTTAGTGGTGGTTTATTCTTTATTGCAAGGAATGAACGCAAAGTTCTAGAATTATATGGTAGTTCGTTAATTAAAATTTGATAATCTGACGAGTGCAAATCGTAGTTTCTGTGTTGAGGATATCAATGCAATCTGCAAATTTCACCTAATTCTTTCATAATGCTTTCAGAAGGGTTACAGGTTGGCATAGCAAGCTGTTCCTGTATCTTTCTCACGTCACGTTTATTTTGCTGGTTAATCATCATCTGTCCTTCTTTAAAACGTTGCAGAGGCTGAAATTCTTCGGTATCAGCGAACGGAACGGGCTGAGTGTCGTCTGACCTTTTATCTGATTCATTATTCGTTTGCACCTCTCTTTCGAATAATTCTTAGACCCTGTATTGCAACTGTGATCAACTGAGTTTCCGTCTTTGAAACTTCAATGCTAGTCTCTAAATGTAATGATTCGAACTTTTGTGCTAATTCCTCTATTTGCAATTTTTCTTGTGATGTATTTGTCCCTAGTCAACAATATCAACAGATCACGGATCTGAATTTTCAACCGTTGTGACATTCTACGAATTTACGATTTGAATTGTCATTAATCTCATGCAAAACAATTTGAAGATCTCTTTCTGTTTGTTACTAGTAGTTTCTTTGATCTCTCAACAAAGTTCGTCATTAGATTTTTGTAATCTCATTATTAAATTCTCTAATTTCATTGTTAGATTTTCTAATCTCAACGTGTAACATTGTTACTGAAAGAGACGAAGACAATATTACTTTGCTCTATAAAAGTAGAAGCCTACTGAATCCCTCATAACAAAATAGGAGTGTGTCACGATATTCTGCCCACGTGAAATGCGTATACTTTCCTGCTGTTCATCATGCATGACTGGCAAATAATAGCCTACTCTCTGATTATTAACTGTATTGTTCGAAAGTTCTCTGACTTTATAATTCTTTTTCGAAACTTCTTTTGGAGCTACTTCTACAATCTTGTCCATTTCTGCCTGTGCTCTAGGTTTCATAGTCGTTCAAATAATAAAGAAAATGACACAGAAATGGAAAACAAATATCTTAACACAAAACTGTCAGCCTAATTGTTAGGAAATGAATAAACAAATTCTGAATCAAAAAATTGCTGAAATAAAATTTTTTAATTAATGCAGAGCAGCGCGCAAGCAACAAAAATGCTATACGACAACTACTGACAACTACTGTTGCATAAAATTTTCCAATGCAGTAGAAAGCCGAAGCATCTCTAACTGCGAAATCATCCAACGAAACGAAATCCTGACAGAAACCATGCCAGATAAAAGTGCTTATTATCAGATTTATTGTTAGTGTTATTATTATTATTATTGTGCTGTAAAAATTTTAGTATAAAAAATAATTATTATGGCAGCAGATGTGCGAAAATATGTGAACCTCTATCCTGACAACATTATCGTTACCTATACTTTCTCTCTAAAAATTGCTATGCTATCTTGTGAAACTTTACTATCGTTATCATAAAATCTGATATGCAGCCATACAACACAGTATTATGGAAACTCTTATTCCGTCATGTCAGTATACAAACATTTTCTGGACCTTCCCACTATCGAACATGTCAGTTTTTTGATAGAGAATAAAAAGCGTAAATTAATTACTCTTCCTATAAATCACGAAAAAGCAGTTCTCTTGAACCTGACTCCTGTTTTTAAAATTATTATCTAACATGTCCTGACAATTATACCGTAATGCTCCTCTACGCAATAGTTAATTTACTTCGTCTTGCCACTGCAACTGTATGAATATTCCGCATCCAGAAACATGCTAAGTAATTCAAAGGAAATTTTTTGGTCCATGCATGGTCTCAACTACTCATTCAACTACTGCTCACTTTTTTTTTTTTACATAAATTAAATGATCAAGAGGGATTTAGTCAACAAGCCTTAAGTTGTTCAAAAATTTCTTTCAAATCAGTAAAAAAATTTAATTTACTGTATGCTCAAAATTAACGATTCAGACACTAACAAAATTTACCCAGACATTTCTTTCCTTTGGACAGTTTGATTAGCAAAAACTTTAGTTACGTTTCTAATCAATTACAACGTATCTGGCCACAACCAAGATACGAATATTTCTTTTTCGGTGTGCATAGACAAATCTGAACAATATCCCTCCAGTGCTCGAGCCAGCAACAACTACTCGCAGAAAAAGGTACAATAACAAATATCGTCGATAAATACAAAAATCTCCTCCAGTGCCTCTAGCTATGCCAGGGCAGGCTGCGACCTTTCTTGACGCGTGGCCTCTCTCACCGCAGACTGCGTCTTACTGATCCACCAACTGTTCTCTCGCTACCACTTGCGATAATAATATCTCAGACTCATATAATCTATGTGTGCATGCAACAGCAGAATCAAGTCAACTTTCCAAAAAAAAGATACGACTGTCCAACTTTCCATGTAATTATTTTGTATGGAAGTTTTCGGCTGTTTGAGTGGACAGCTGAAACACACTCCCTGGCAAAAAAAGTGAACCATCCAGATAGGGAGAAGGAAACGTAATGAAACTTCAAGAGTTGAGAGGGTATGTGATGTCGCTTCAAAATTTAGTCAAATTTACAGAGGACATGACGTCATGAGTTCACTTATTTAACGAGCGATCAGAAAGTTTTTGTCTGAGGGCGTTGATGCAGCGTATATGCAAAACAGAACGACTCCGATATGGGCTATATACACTGAAAAACCAAAGAAACTGGTACACCTCCCTAATACCGTTTAGGGCCCCTGCGAGCCCGCAGAAATACCGCAACACGGCGTGGCATGGACTCGACTAACGTCTGAAGTAGTGCTGGAGGGTATTGACAACATGAGACCAGCATTGCTGTCCATAAATCCGTAAGAGTACATGGTGGTGGAGATCTATTCTGAACACTACGGTGCACGACGTCCAAGATATACTCAATAATGAACATGTCTGAGGCATTTGGTCTTTAAGCTCACAAGAGTGTTCCTGGAGCCACTCTGTAGCAATTCTGGACTTGTCTGGCGTTATCCTGCTGGAATTCCCAAAGTCCTTTGGACTGCACAGTGGGCGTGAATGGATGCAGGTGATCAGACAGGGTGCTTACATACGTGTCACCTACCAGAGTCGTATCCAGATGTATCAGGGGTCCCACATCACTCCAACTTCTCAAGTATCACACCATTACAGAGCCTCCATCAACTTAAACAGTCCCCTGTTGACATGCAAGGCCCATGGATTTATGATATTCTCTCCATAAGTGTACACGTCCATCCGTTCAATACAATTTGAAACGAGACTCGTCAGACTAGGCAAGATGTTTCCAGTCATCAACAGTCCAATGTCGGTGTTGACGGGCACAGACGAAGTGTACAGCTTCGTGTCGTGCTGTCATCAAGGGTACACGAGTGGACCTTCGGCTCCGAAAGCCCATATCGATGATATTTCGTTGAATGGTTCGCACGCTGACGCTGATGGTCCAGCATTGATATCTGCAGCAATTCGCCATAAGAGTGTACTTGTGTCACGTTGAACGAGTCTATTCAGTCGTCGTTGATCCCATTGTTGCAGGATCTTTCTCTAGACGCAGCGATGTCTGAGGTTTGGTGTTTTACCTGATATTCACGGTACACCCGTGAAATGGTAGTACGGAAAAATCCGCGCTTCATCGCTACCTCGGAGATGACGTGTCCCATGGCTCGTGCGCTGACTATAACGCCACGTTCAGACTCAGTTAAATCTTGATAACCTACCACTGTAGCAGCAGAAACCAATCTGTGCCCGACACTTGCCGCCTTATATAGGCGTTGCCGACCTCAGCGCCGTATTCTGCCTGTTTACATATCTCTGTATTTGAATACGCATGCCAGTACCAGTTTCTTTGCCGCTTCAGTGTAAGAACCAACGTATAGGCACGGGGTTATTGTGGTATTTGTACGTTTCTGACGTACATGTGGTAAATTTGGAAACATGAATATGGCGATGTTGTTACCAAATGTGCCCAAACAGGACCACTGTTGTGTTACTCTTTTCTTGGCTGCCAAACACCAGCAGACGTCCATTGGAGAGTGAAGAATATGTAGGGGCCAAACCATCGTTGTGGAATGGTGCGCCAAGTTCTGTCTTCGTCATGAGGTGACACTGGTCGACCTGGGAGACCAAACTCATCCATTACAATAATGCGGAGGACGATTGGTTAGGGTGGACCGCCACATAACCATTTGTGCTCTAGCAAAGGATCTCGACATCAGCTTCGGTAGTTTCCAACGCATTATACAGCAAGTGTTAGGCTACTGTAAGGTTTGAAGCTAGTGTAGCATTGTTTTTTGATTTCAAGGAACCTGGTTTCTTCTTCACTGGGGCACGGCACGTGCAATGCTGGAGAAATTACCATGTGCAATTAAGGTTAAATACCCAGGCAAACGGAGATAAAGGAGGTCATCTTTGTGGTAGCGTACATTCCCATATCGCAGCCGGCCGCTGTGACCGAGAGGTTCTAGGCGCTTCAGTCTGGAACCGAGCTATTGTCAACGTCGCAAATTCGAATCCTGCTCGGGAACGGATGTGTGTGATGTCCTTAGGTTAGTTAGGTTTAAGTAGTTCTAAGTTCCAGGGGACTGCTGACCTCAGATGTTAAGTCTCATAGTGCTCAGAGTCATTTGAACCATTTTGAACCCATATCGCAAACGTCATAACGCAGAAGTTATGTCAACTCTAGTGAGAGAAACTCGAGCACTAACGCTGTAGTTCTGATCGCTGTCCATACGACTATCACACCTCCAGACGTCTAAAAAAGGCCTTGAAGTGTCGGCGACTCCTGTGAGATGAGCTTGTGCAGCAGGTAGTTAGGACTTCTTAATACAGCAGGACACAGTGTTTCCCCATACGGGTGTCTTCAATCTGATGCGATGATGGGAAGATTGCCTCAGTGGTGACTTTGCCTGATTTCCATATCAATTCTGGATGGTACAGCCTTCAGATGGGAACTTTTTGATCTTCCCTTATTGTATGAAGTCGCTACCCCCCCCCCCCCCCCCCCCCCTGCCCCCTTGGCACCGATGCTTATATGGATTCGGTGGGGAATGGTGTCATAAAGCCGTTGTATCCTTTTCGAGGCAAGCTGGTCCACAACTGTTGTGACTGGTTCTTGATATCCTGGATACTCGCACTGGAACGGAGCTGATGTCCAAGCTGCTCCCACACATATTGTGGGCATATCTGGGGGTCTTGCTGGTCACTGGAGTACGTCACCCTCATCCAGAAAGTTGGTAAGATAGACATGCCATGTATGAACGAGCTTTGTCCTGTTGAGAAATGGAACCACGGTACTGTCGCATGTGAAGGAACACATGAGGACACAGGATGTCCATGCCATATCTTTTCATCGTTGGAATTCCCTCAGTCACGACCAACTGTCAACGGAAGTAATACCTGACAAGTCCCCACACCATAACACCAGGACAAGCACCACTGCGACTCTCCAAAACACTTAATGAATGAGACCTGTTTCTAGTTCACAACCATACCTGTTAACGATGGTCATATGGGGTACGATTCATCGCTGAACACAATCTGATGGCATTCATCAGCAGTTCATGCCTCACAGCCAAGGAAACACTCCAGACACAGCTGTCTGTGTTGTGAGGTTAACAGCAAACTTAACATCAGATGATAATTCCCTAGTCTGGCTTGCTGCTAGCATCCGACCAATGTTGAGGTATGACACAGAATGTTTCAGGTATTCCTTTACTTTTTTTCTTTTGGCAGGATCACGGCTTACAGTATAATTGGTGCAGAATATGGTGTGCCTCTCTTTTGGTGTTTAGACGTGGTCGTACGACTTGTACGCCTGCCCTCACGTTTCCACACAACCCAGCATCAGGCCACTGTCACCTCTGAGTGCCCCACAAATCTGGACAAAGCACGATTCAAACAGGTCCAAATGGAGATCCATAGTGAGAACCATTTCAAACTTTGTCAGGTGCTGATAACTTTGTCTCACACGAGCATGTGTCACCTCCGTGTCCTTCGCGACCCACACTCCCCACGCCCACGTCCCTTATATACCCTACCAGGCCTGGAACAACACTAAACACGTACAAAACTATTGCACTCTGGTGGCTGTTCTACAAATAATAGAGAACTGCAAACCTACACCGATGGTATAGAAGTATACCAAGTTACATCGACATTCGACCATGTCTTCTGGATGTCTTCACTTCCTTTTTTTGTCAGGCAGTGTATATTACGCCAGCATTCACCTCTCAAACGTCGCAGCGATTCCCAATGACGCTCAGAGTCATGCCATCTGAACTGGCAAAACATCTAAGACTTTTAAGAGAGTGGCTAACAAAATTTTGGCAGCCTGAGGTTAGATTGGTATTACATAGAGCAGATTTTTTCGTACCTCAGATCATTCAAAATAGCATCAAAAAAAAGTTTTACTTCACGTCTTCGGACATGGCTTCTTGAGCTTTGGGGGTAGTTGGCAAAAGCCATTTTCAGATAAATTTATTCGTTGACGAGATACTGTGGGAAATGTGCAAGATATGTTGAGGTTCATAACCTGAGACTTCATACTTAACCACCCTTGAGGTCATAGCAAGGTGACGTGACCACCGTGAACGTTTCATTGGAGTTTTCAACTGTCATTGCTCGTCTACACATGGCACGTGTGTCTTATGAAGTGTCTGCGTGATGTTGAGGTATTCCTGTAGCCAGCAAGAGCCTGAAATCTCTCCAAAAATAGGATACGAATATGTATGGGACCAATCCGTGCGTTAATTCCGTCCCACTGCCACTACCGAAGATATCAAAGACCCGTTACAAAAAGCTGTGGGCCAGGTTGCCTCAGGAGAAGATACAGTGGTTTTGTCCGCCTCCGTAGCGTAGCAGTAGCGTTTCCGCTTAACACGCAAGGGGGCCGGGTTCGATTCCCGGCAGGGGACTGGCTGTTGTGTGTTCTTCGTCATCATTTTCATCATCATTAACTCGCAACTCGCCGGAGTGGCGTCAAGGAAGAAGGATCCTTTACTGTATGATTATATGATAGAGGAACAAACACTGGTAGCAGTTACTTCTGTAAAATATATGGGAGTATGCGTACGGAACGATCTGAAGTGGAATGATCATATAAAATAAATTGTTGATAGGGCGGGTGCCAGATTGAGATTCATTGGGAGAGTCCTTAGAAAATGTAGTCCATCAACAAAGGAGGTGGCTTACAAAACTTTCGTTCGACCTATACTTGAGTATTGCTCATCAGTGTGGGATCCGTACGAAGTCGGGTTGACGAAGGAGGTAGAGAAGATCCAAAGGAGAGCGGAGCGTTTCGTCATAGGCTTATTTGGTAAGCGTGATAGCGTTACGGAGATGTTTAACAAACTCAAGTGGCAGACTTTGCAAAAGAGGCGCTCTGCATCGCGGTGTAGCTTGCTGTTCAGGTTTCGAGAAGGTGCGTTTCTGGATGAGGTGTCGAATATATTGCTTCCCCCTACTTATACCTCCCGAGGAGATCATGAATGTAAAATTAGAGAGATTCGAGGGCGAGCGGAGGCTTTCCGGCGGTCGTCCTTCCAGCGAACCATACCTGGAACAGGAAAGGGAGGTAATGACAGTGGCGCGTAAAGTGCCCTCCGCCACACACCGTTGGGTGGCTTGCGGATTATAAATGTAGATGTAGATGAAACTAAAAAGGACTTGCAATACGGCGGCCGAACTCCCCCGCATGGGGCCTCCCAGCCAACAATGCCATACGCTCATTTCACACAACGGTTTTATGACACCTTGCCAACCAAATCAGGAGGGGCTGCAATGCAATACTGATGATAGAGTTCACTGCATCAAGATCTTTGCCAACTTGACTCAATTTTGTAATTACTGCGATAACTTCATACGCCCTTTCAATCCATAAAGTGTCATTTCGTATCCGCCTTCCCTTCTAAATGCTTTTGTCAGGCAGTGTGTATCGCATGAGATACAACTTTACGGAAAGTGTTGGTCTGGATATCTTTGTGTAGCGACGAGGGGTCTTGCTAATGGAATATCTCTGCAAACGTCTCGCCAATTCAGTTACAGCTCTTTCCTTAGATGCGAAGGTCATAGGAAGAACTGTTACATCTGTCTCACGATAAAGAGGCAGGCGATGATTCTGTATCACTGCCTTAATCGAGACTGTACTCCTCAATGCTAGTACTTAATACTCCTCCCCATATACAGTGAAGCGTCAAAGAAACGTGTAGGCATGCGTATTCAAACACAAAGATATGTAAACAGAGTATGGCGCCTCGGTCGGCAACGCCTATATAAGACAACAAGTGTCTGGCGCAGATCAGGAAACCGCAAAAACATAAAATCTCTGACATCACTGCGACCGGAAAAGGATCCTGCAAGAACGGGATCAACGACGACTGAAGTGCAACCCTTTCGCAAATTGATGCAGATTTCAATGCTGTGCGAAGTGTCAGCGTGCGAACCTTTCAACGAAATATCATCGATATGGGCTTTCGGAGCCGATGACTCACTCGTGTACCCTTGATGACTTCACGACACAAAGCTTTATGCCTCGCCTGGGCCCGTCAACACTGACATTGGACGATGACTGGAATCATGCTGCCTGGTCTGACGAGTCTTGTTTCAAATTGTATCGAGGGGATGGACGTCTGTGGCTATGGAGACAACCTAATGAATCCATGGACCCTGCATATCAGCAGTGGACTGTTCACGCTGGTGGAGGCTCAGTAATGGTGTGGGGCGCGTCCAGTTGGAGTGATATGGGGCCCCTGATTCCTCTAGATACGATTCTGACAGGTGACACGTACGCCAGCATCCTGTCTGATCACCTACATCCATTCATGTCCATTGTGAATTCCGACGAAGTTGGTCAGTTCCAGAAGGACAATACAACACCACGCACGTGCAGAATTGCTACAGACTGGTAGCAGGAACACATTTGTGCGTTTAAACTCTTCCGATGGCCACCAAACTCCTCAGACATGAACATTATTGAACACATCTGGGATGTCTTGCAACGTGCTGTTCACGTGAGATCTCCACCCCCTCGTACTCTTACGGAATTATTTACAGCCCTACAGGATTCATGGTGTCAGTTCCCTCCAGCACTACTTCAGACATTAGTCGAGTCCATGCCATGTCGTGTTGCGTCACTTCTAAGTGCTCAAGTGGACCCTACACGATATTAGGCACGTGTACGAGTTTCTTTGGCTCGTCAGTATAAAAAGAAATGTGTGACGGGATGTGTACAGTGGTACTCCGAACTGACACGCTCCTACACTTACTAAGGTAGGCTACAGGTACAGCCATTCTTGTTACTCGATTGTTTTATACCGCACACACTCTATCTGTTTATAACGCACGATTTATAACTTTTAATGTAGCGTTTCTGGATGGAGGTCACTAGATCATATTTTTAAAGTTTTGTAGTTTTACATCGAATCCGTTATAACTGCATGTAGGGACAATGAAGTGAAAATGAACGTTACCGAAACCCATCGTTAACTTGTAAATCGTTTTAGCACTACTTGTTTATTCTCTATTTGCATAAAACTCATCACAATTTTTTGTTATTGGAGCAAGTACCTATTATCGAATATGGAACTCTGACAAAAATTAGTTCTGAATTGGAAACACTGTCGTCTACTCCATTAAAATGTATGAGCTGCTGTTTGTTTCTCGTCCAATACTGCATGAATCATTTTCTAGGCATTTTGGACTAGCTCATGGTGTAGCGTTGATGCGTCTCGACCTCTATACACATAGTATAATGGTAGGAATTTACGCTCGCACTGCTTCGTACACGATAGAGGACGACTGAAGAGAAACAACGACCAGGTGGTTATTATTTTTGGCTTTGAATTATTCTCTCTCTTATATGAGTTAGTTTTCAAGTAACGATAAGATCGACGCAGTTGCGTTGCTAAGGGGATGGGTGTAATTTCTGATAAGAATACTACGTTTTACGTAAGTCAGAGTAACTTTTGCGTAAATGGTTATAGTACAGAGCACTGTGCGAGTAACGTTATCGCTGCTACACTTTAATTTTTCCGCAATTTCTTACCAAAAAAGATTGATGTTTTTAGCTTTGCCTTTAAACGGACATAAGCATGTTGATAAGTAGAGCCGAATATCGCCATGATGTCCAAACGCAGTCGATGCATTATTAATATTGACGTGCTAACTGTTCATATAAATTCAGTATTGGTGGAAGAAATACTGTTGTGAGACTAATTCACAAAATTAACTGTTTTTATTGAGATTTATTAATTTGAATATCAGCTATTTTCCTGCTGTGTGAGATTGCTTGCGTGGTATGGTATTAACTGCCAGCTCATGAAAAAAGCGAACTAGAGGTTGCAGTTTCGTAATCTGTTTCAGTTTCGGTTTTGCTACTAACAATTGAAAGCTCATTAGAGCTAAGTGTTAGCTGAGCAACGAGAGACATATTGCACAGACGCGTGGAATTACGCCAGTAAGCAGCCGTAATGAGATTTACCCTCAAATTGAAAAATAATAACTGAAATTCATGTCTTTGATTGAAAGTGATTTTTCAAGGCTTTTAATTTCATGGAAGAGACCGTTTTCGAGCGGTCTGCTTAAATACACTGCTGTGCAAAACTTAAGGACGAAAGTAAATTTTGCATGATGTGTCACTGCTAAGTACCAGAGCTCGAGGGCTATACAGGGTTCGAGAGTTATATACAGGAAAAACTGTTACGGCAAAGTACAGAACGTAAACGAAAGAAATAGAAAATGAGAAGAGCAGAATTAACACTTTTATTTAAGAACAATAATTACACAAAAGTCATAGCGATTTATGATGGTCCCATGGACACTTCAAACGGTGGGATGTGGTCCTTAATATGAGGGTTACCCAGAAGTAATGCACCGCCTTTTTTTCTTCAACTATTCTCTATTGAACATAATGAGAATTACACACAAGAAAGAATGGAGTTTTATATACACTCCCTACTTTTCCATGTTATCTCCATTCAGTTCTACAACCTTCCTGCAGCCTGAAGCAAGGGCGTGTATGCCGTGTCGGTACGCATCATTGTCCTGATGGCGGAGCCAGTGCTTCATTGTGTGAATCACCTCCTCACCGTCCTCAAAATGTCTTCCAACTGCCGAGTTGTAATGCGTCAGTCCTCGCCAGTGACAACATCAGCTCGCTGCAACATGTCAGGTGTGACAGCCATGGATGGTCTACCCAACCGCAGCAAATTGTGCAGATCCGCCGAACAGCCTTCTGATGACCTCACCCTCCGTGCCCAGCTACTAACTGTATTTCTGTCGACAGCAGATGCTCTATAGATGTTGCAGAAGTGTTTGTGAATATTCCTCACAGTTTCTTTCTCTGGAATGAGAAATTCAATGGCTGCACATTGCTTGTTACGTACATCACCTACAGACGCCATTTTGAAACTGTCCTTCAGCTACGCTGTCTGTCGAAAGTAACGGAAACTAGGCGCACTCACTCAGGATACATCAAGTAATATACAAGTAACGTTTCGCATTGTTTTCAACTGAGAAAAAAATGCAGTGCATTACTTTCTGGGTAACCCTCGTAGAATGTACGAGCACTGGGGATGGGAATGGATGTTCTACATCGTCCTCCCATGACGACCTGAAGGCTCGTAAGGAGTTCTTGTGGTAGGGCGTTCCATTTCTCCGCCAGCGCGTCGGTACATGTGGACGTGTTGGTGTACTTCTCGCAACACATCGCAGTCTTGCTCGACGGGATTTGAGTAGGGGGAACGAGCGCGATAGTCCATTCACCGAATATTCTCTCGCTCCAAGAGTTGCTCTACTTGTGCTAGTGGAATTGGTAGTGCATTGTCAGCCATAACAAGAAAATCAGGGCTGAATGCAGACCTGAAAAGACACACGTTGGGAATGAGTGCAGTTTTACGATAACAGTGACCGGCGAGTGTTCAAATGTTTGGAAATCAGCACGCTCCTGCAGCATAATGCTTCGCCACACCGTAACAGCTGCACCACCAAAACGTTCATATTCGACAATACTGGACGTACCTTCATATGACTAGAGGCATGAACATGTAATGCACCTTTGAGCACAACACACTCACTGGTCAGCGTTATTGTGCTCCTTCCCCACGTTCGTATTTTCAGGACTGCATTCGATGGATGACAATATGCGACTGGATCACAGAGCGGAGGTGCAGAAGCTCATGATGCGAGAGGATATTCAGGGAACAGACTGGCCTGCCTGTCCCCTGTCCCATCGAGCATGTGTGACATTGGGAAGTCGTACTGAAGCATGTCTATATGCATCAGCGACCATCCAGCAGATGTCAACCGCACTGGTGGAGAAATGGCACGCACTACCCCGAGCACTCCTTACCAACCTTGTGGAGGGCATGGGAGCACAATGCAGAGCATGCACTGCCGCCCGTGGTGGTAACACGCGCAGTTAAGGACCATGTCCCGCCTTGTGCAATGCCTATGGTATCACCATGAATAGCGGTGACTTCTGTGTAATTATTGTCTTTGAATGAAAGTGTTTTTGTATTCGTCTCATGATGTTTTCCTTTCAGTTTCCTTCTGTACTAGACGACAGCAGTTCTTTTTTTATATGACCCAAGTTTCATCCAGCTATGTTACTTGGCAGTGACAAATTAAGCGAAAACTACTTTCGTCCTCAAGTTCTGCACACGGGTGTATAGACACTGAAGATCCAACGAAACTGGTACACCTGTCTAATATCGTGTAGAGACCTCTCCAGCACCAGAAGTGCGCCTACACGACGTGGCATTGACTCGACTAAGGTCTGAAGTAATGCTGGAGAGAATTGACACCATGAATCCTGCACGACTGTTCATAAATCCATAAGAGTTCCAGAGGGTGCAGCTCTCTTCTGAACAGCATGTTGCAAGGCATCCCAGATATGCTGAATAATGTTCATGTCTGGGGAGTGTGGTGGACAGCGAAAGTGTTTAAACTCAGAAGAGTGGTGCTGGAGCCACGCTGTAGCAATTCTGGACGTGTGGGGTGTCGCATTGTCCTACTGAAATTGCCCAAGTCTGTCGGAATGCACAGTGGACGTGAATGGATTAGGTGATCAGACGTGTCAGCTGTCAGAGTCGTATCCAGACGTATCAGGGATCCCATATCATTCTACCAGCTTAAACAGTCATCTGCTGACATGCAGGGTCCATGGATTCATTAGGTTGTCTCCATACACGTACACTTCCATCCGCACGACACAATTTGACACGAGACTCGTCCGATCAGCCAACATACTTCCCGTCGTCAACAGTCTAATGTTGGTGTTGACGGGCCCAGACGAGACGTAAAGCGTTGTGTCGTGCAGTCATCAAGGGTACACGAGTAGGCCTTCGGCTCCGAAAACCCATATCGATGATGTTTCGTTAAATGGTTCGCACGCTCACACTTGTTGAAGGCCAAGCACTGAAATGTGCAGCAATTTGAGGAAGGGTTGCACTTCTGTCACGATGAACGACTCTCTTCAGTCGTCGTTCGTCCCGTTGTCTCAAGATCTTTTTCCCGCCGCATCCATGTCGAAGATTTGTTGTTTTACCGGATTCCTGAGACTAACTGTACACTCGTGAAATGGTCGTACGGGAAAATCCCCACTTCATCGCTACCTCGAATGTGCTGTGTCCCATCGCTCGTGCGCTGACGACAACACCACGTTCAGACTCAGTTAAATCCTTATAACCTACCATTGTAGCAGCAGTAACCGATCTAACGACTGCGTCAGACACTTGTCTTATATAGGCATTGCCGACCGCAGCGCTGTATTCTGCCAGTTCACGAATCTCTGTATTTCAAAACGCATGCCTATACCTTGTTCTTTGGCTCTTCAATGTCTGAGTTAATGTACTAAAAATGTTTGTTTTGTATTTGTTCATGATCTACAATCGAGTTTGTCAAGGTGTTCCATGCTGTTCTGATGACACGGTAGCGGGTGTATTGGGCGCTATTAGTATCCACCTGTTGGCCATTGGTCGGCAGACGAACTGGAAGACCGTGTCGCCACCATGGATGTAAAAAAAGAAGGGAGTTGTCATTACATCACAAACTAAGGATAATTGCAGAATGTGGTGCCACACAACGTGGCACAACTGGCACTAATAGCATAGGCACAGATCTGTGATAAGTTGAAGAAACCGCCTCGAAACACATGTGCTACAAAATGCCACTGTTTCCTGCGCATATACCCCTACATCAATATGGGATATGATCACCACGCACACATTCACAGTCCATACAACGGGTTGGCATTACTCTGGATGAAGTGGTCGAGCAGCTGCTGGGGTGTAGCCTCCCACTCTTGTACCAGTGTGTATTGGAGCTCCTGAAGTGTCCTAGGGGTTTGAAGACATGCAGCGATACGTCGACCGAGAGCATCCCAGATATGCTCGATGGGGTTTATGTCTGGAGAACAGGCAGACCACTCCATTCGCCTGATATCTTCTGTTTCAAGGTACTCCTCTACGATGGCAGCTCGGTGGGGCGTGCATAAGCATCCATCAGAAGGAAGGTGGGACCCACTGCACTGCTGAAAAGACAGACATGCTGGTGCAAAGTGATGTCCCGATACACCTGACTTGTTACAGTTCCTCTGTCAAAGACATGCAGGGGTGTACGTGCACCAATCATAATCCCACACCATCAAACCATGACCTCCATACAGGTCCCTTTCAAGGACATTAAGGGGTTGGTATCTGGTTCCTGGTTCACAGCAGATGAAAACCCTGCGAAAATCACTGTTCAGACTATACTTGGACTCGTCCGTGAACATAACCTGAAACCAATGTTCCAATGACCATGTACTGTGTTTTTTTGACACCAGGCTTTATGGACTCTCCTGTGACCAGGGGTCAGTGGAATGCACCTTGCAGGTCTCCTGGCGAATAAACCATGTCTGTTCAGTCGTCTGTAGACTGTGTGTCTGGAGACAACTGTTCCAGTGGCTGCAGTAAGGTCCTGAGCAATGCTACCTGTAGTAATCTGTGGCCGTCTGTGGGCACTGATGGTGAGACATCGGTCTTCTTGTGGTGTTGTGCACTGTAGACGTCCCATATTGTAGTGCCTGGACACGTTTCTTATATGCTGGAATCGTTGCTATAACCTTGAGATCACACTTTGTGACACTCGGAGGGCCCGTGCTATTACGTGCTGTGTTTGAGCTGCCTCCAGTTGCGCTAGTATTCTACCCCTCATAACGTTCTCAATATGGGTTCTTTGAGCCATTTTCAGCACATAGTCACCATTAGCACGGCACGTCTGGAAACATCCGAACACTTACTCGATGCAACGTACTCTCGACATGCACCCACACACCTCTGCGTATGTGGACTGCTGCCAGCGTCACCGTGCGACGACCGTAGGTCAAATGCATAACTTGGTCATACTCCAAGGTGATTTAAACCTGAAAAACGCCCACCAGAGCGTTGTTTCACCATGTATCAGCGTTATCCTTAATTTATGAGCAAGAGTGTAGAAGTCGATGTGCGTTACCTTACATAGGCCAAAAATCAGATTCGCTGCATTTGTACATTCATAGTTCACTGCAGTGCTACTTCCCTGTGATGTCACTCTGGCGTACTCGTGCCCTGTTTCGGACGTTGGAGATGTCTGTCGACTTTTGTGGTCGTGTACCAAATAGTATCTGGTGTGAAGACATAATTCTTTCATCCAAAATGCCAGCTTGCGTCTTTTAGGGGTGAAAAAATCGATCCTGTAGTTTAAAAGAGTCACAATTCATTTATAAGTGGAGCTGTTCGAGGAATATTTTCTTTTCTCTACATGAGTTATGGCTGTGTTGCGTACGTTTGTTATTTCCTGTGTGTTTCATTGCCTTCCAAACTACAAACGCTGTGACATCCGAGCCGCACTGCATCAATGGCCTCATCAGCGAACAACACACGTCTACGCGACCTCTCTGTTGTTGTTGGTGCAGCTTGTCACGCCTTAAATTGCTCCCGCCCATAATTATTCATTGTGTACATTCCTCCCTCTTTAAAAAAATTCTGGCTAGAACAGAGGGAGATAGTCGTCACGTGTGTTGTGACTTTTGTGGGTATGGTTGTAGATTAGAGATTAGATGAGATTAATTATTCATTCCATAGACCCATAAAAGAGGGAATCCTCCTGGGTGTGGAACATGTCAGATAAAAACATTACAAAAATTTAATTAGAAAAACTTGATTTTCATTAATTTTAATTATCTTGTCAATAAACAGCAAATTATGTACATGAATTAAAATTAAACTTCTAACATTTACAGGTTTAATACTTCATCTGCTTTCATTAAATCCATCATTCAGACATTTGCTAGTTTCTTGGATATTACAACCAAGTATTGTCAAAAATTAAAGTAAATTATTCATTTAAGTGATTCTCAGTTAAGAACAGTCAGATTACAAACAAGATTTAAAATTAAACTTCCGCTATTTACAGACTTAAGACTTACATCTGCTTTCCATACATCCATCATTCACACAGTAGGTAGTTACTTGGCTGTTACAACCAAGTATTGTCAAAAATTTAAAGTATAATAAGTTTTCATTAAAATGGTCTATTGCACTTGTTGAGAAACTCATGGATGGAATAGAAGGAGTTGGCCACAAAAAATTTTTTAAATTATGTTTAAATGGTGCCTTGTCTTAAACTAAACTCTTAATGGTTGCTGGTAACTTATTGAAAATATGCGTTGCTGAATACTGGACTCCTTTCTGGGCAAGAGTAAGTCATTTAAAATCTTTGTGTACATTGTTCTTATCCCTAGTATTGATAATGTGTACTAAGCAGTTAGTTGGAAAAAGATGTATTATTTACAACAAATTTCATTAAAGAATAAATATACGGCGAAGCTGTGGTTAATATGCCCTATTCTTTGAATAGGTTTCGACATGATGTTCTTGGATTTACGTATTACTCTTATTATACGCCTCTGTACTCTAAAAACTTTTTCTCTGTCTGTGGAGTTACCCAAGAATATGATACCATATGACATAAAGGAGTGAAAATAAGCAAAATATGTCAGTTTTTTTATTTACATCTTCTGTGTCTGACATCATTCGCATTGCAAACACAGACTGTGTGTGTTTGGGGATTGGGGGGTGGGGGGGGTGGGGGGATGCTTCGCTTCCGTTCTGAAGAAGGGTTTGGTGTTGGTGGAAAACTTTTCGTAGTACCTACCTGCCGCTCGGCGTGTAAGTAGCAATCTAATCGCTTCACTGCATAGTTACCCCCTTTTGAGGTTTGTTATAAATAATCCACTGCCCTTCAGGGAGAACAATGATGTACATAAGTGCAATAACAGAAGAAAAAAGACATTCATTATGGCGTGTTAATGTCGTCTGTTTTGTGTTGTCTCTTTGTCACTGTGGGAAGCAAGGAGAGGATATTGTTTGGTGGCCAATATCCTCTTTCTGTAAGATAACTGCACACTTGTATTGACAGGGTTCTTTATTCATAAGAACAAGAAGCTACTTAACTTAAGATAGCCTTCTGTAATAGTCCACATTAGCCTCACTGCTGGTGAAGTACAGTTTCTGCTAAGTACATTACTCTGCTCGCTAGGTACTGACTGACTCTGGGGTAGAGGCTCAGCTAACTGCGACTGCGACTCCCAGTGGGCTGTGGCTGTTGACTCAACACGTCGACTCACTGGATGACAAGCAGCGATCTAAAAACTGGCGGCCGAGGCGGTGTTGGCGTCGCGTTTCTTGCGGGTCTCTCTCTAGCCTATCTTCCGACATACCCGTTGCTTGCGAACACTGTTAATCTTCTTGCAGACTCTTTACCACCTGGTGCGCTGGCAACAGCTTACACCAGCACAGTCTGTAGCACAAATAGGTGTTCATAATACTGCAACCAAAAGTTTTGATCACTTACCCAGTGATACAAAAAGACCTGACAGACAGCAAAGTACAATTTGAAACTAAAGTGCAAACGTTCCTCTCTGACAACTCCTCCTATTCTACAGAAGACTACCTATTACTGAAATATGTAAATGGTGATGATGAGGAATTACTAACAACATTCTGTCTTTGATTAAAAAACAAGCTAATAAACGATCACCATGGAAGCACGTTGCAAAAAAATTGATGTTAATATAAAATGACTCATTCCACATCATTAAGATTTAGCTCGAAAGTAATACTTACTTACTAACTAACTAACTAACTACAGGCATGCCCAAAGCATGGTATAGAATGTGAAAAGGAAATAAAAAAAATTGTAATTTAATCTCAAAGATACAAGAAGAAAATTTGTTCGACTGTCATACCGGACGAATACTCTAAAAAACTTGTTTAACATTGAGAGACAAAGGACTAATTTCTAGATTTTTTTATTACTTCTAGTATTAACTACCTTTTTTGTTTTGATGAACTGGCGTAAAGACGTACTGTATATATTCATGTCTATGTGTGTGTTAAATGAAGGTGTTAAATGATGAAAAATGTTTTATAATTTCTATCAAGATCAAGGCTAAATCCCATACCAATGGAGTACAAATTATTCTGTTAATTCGAGAAGGCGAATTTTAGATGGAGGTGACGATCTTTATGACGGCGCTGCTCAACAATAGAGGTACATGACTGTGCTCACTACTTTCCTTTGGTGGCCGCTAAGATTAATTTCGATGTGTTTTTGACGAGACATTCAGAACGTGCAATCTTCCTTTTCGTATAAAAATAGGAGTACGATTGAAAAACAAATATTCTTAAATTTAAATAATTGCAATTATTTTACCCAGGCCACTGGGAATTATAAAAAGTACGTGCCTCTACCCTGATTGTACGTTCGCAATCTCCGAGTGTGTTACGACGTAATTATTTTACACAAAAAAAAGATAGCTCTTTCTCATCAGATCGCAACCACTCGCACGCGAATGCACGGACCCTCTGAATGTGTCTAGTCAGTCGTGCGCATTGCTCTAAAGCTTTTCCTGTTAATATTCTGTGGATTGCATCTCCGCAATTAATTTTTGTTTATGCAGCAAATCACACTTCACGCGAAGTATTTATTACGCAAGTTTCAGGCTTCATTTAAAGTCAAAAAATTCCGAAGTGCGGCTAAGCAAAGCGCTACAATAATTTCATATCTCTACTACTACAATAACAAAAAACGATAACAAAAAAAAACAAAAACAAAAAACAAAAACAATGACAGAGAGGGTACGTTACAGTGGCAACCGAGTGCCATGACGATTATTTCAGTAAAAATCAGTAGAAATTTTAGTTGAAATATTTATGCCATTTTTGCCATCCATTATTGCTATTACAACTCATTGTTTCTGTTGCATGTTACGCGAGCTGCGAACCGAAAAAGATAAAAAACCATAGAAATTACCAATTTGAGAGAAAAGTGTTGGACCATTTAATGTTAATTCGTCTGACTACAAAACCGTCCAAAAAAAAAAAAAAAACCACGTAAGGTAAGAGCAGCAGCGCTACTACGCTTTAGTTGAAAGTAAATGTGGGATTGTTTTTTTTTATTTTTTCGACACCCACTGCTTAGTACGCATCAGTTCCTTTCTTCCAAATCCTTGTCCATTTTTTTACGCAAAAAATTGCAATAGTTAATTTTCTATTATATGTAAATGCATCAATTTATTAATTGCGCGCGAAAAGGAAAAGAGTCATTTATTAGTCTTCTGTTTGCCAGAGACATATTTTACTACGTGAATTTCCACGGACGAGCGCAAAGCCATCTGTGATTTATTTACGTGTAGTGCGAGCTGTAGTGATAGTGAAGTTCGGCTGCACGCTGCTCTGAGTTGGGAATCGGCAGGGTGAAACTCAGATCTCAAACCAAAACCATGGATAGTTCGTCAGATGAGGAAAACATAGTCCAACCTTTACATAACCTTGAGGCAGAAACTACTGCGAATACTGAAAACAGTCGCAGCGACCGGCAGTGCTCAGTCGCAAGAGACGGGCGACAACATATCGACTACAGAAACAGACACGAATACTGACAATAAACAAGACCCAGTAGAACCAGACCTCATGCGCATGTTTAGAGAGATGCAGACGAATTTAATGTCACAGTTTGCAGCTCACGTCACAGCTCAGATAGGTACTGTTAACAGACGTGTAGAGAATGTTGCAGCACAAATGCACGCTCACACAGAAAATGTTACAGCACAAATGCACGCTCACACAGAAAATGTTACAACACAAATGCACGCTCACGCAGAAAATGTCACCACGCAGATAATGTTGCAGCACAAATAGGTACTGTAAATACGCTTGTAGAAATTACTACTACACAAATGGACAAAACAGAAAATGACGTGAAGAACCTGACCGACATGCAAAACAACCTGTCGACTCAACTGACCCAGTTAAGAAGAGAGGTAGCGGATCAAGTGATAGAGGTAGTACGCGAAGATTTAAATTACATGGGCCAAGACACTGAGAACTTAAAGTCCACAGCTAAGGATATACCAGAACAGATCCGTACCTTAACCGAAAATTTTGAAGCTATGAGTTTACAGCAGACCGAGCTTAGTGTCAAAATGCAGAAGGCTGTAGACCAAGTTGATGTCATGACGAAACAACAAAAGCAGCAGTTTGAAGAATTTTTAGAGGAAAAAGACAAACATATAAACCATACTTTAGAGACAGAACTAAAAAAAGCAATAACTCATACTGTAGAACAGGTGTACACTACCCAGAACACGTTCGTAACTAAACTACAAACTGACCTAGCTCAGTTACAAAAGACACAGGACTTACCTGACTGGAAAAAACATGTAGACGAGCAACTAAAGAGTAAACACCCTACACAGAACGAGAGACAACAACATTCAGAAGAGGAATTTGATGACAGACGCACAGGTAAGAGTGACGATGCGACAAACAGTTATCTTTATCCCGATGTACCCCTGTTTTCACCTAACCAAGGTCGTAACGGTAACCGACATTACCGCGACGAACGAGAGAGACACCAGACAACCGAACCAACTTTGTCGGCTGTTCTGTTAGAGGAAAGCCTTATAAAACACAGGCAGTTCCAAGTGTTTATCCCAGAAAAAAAAACGTCCACGCGGTAATTTTTATAAAGTCATTTAAGAATGTGTTGCCTAAGACCTGGTCTGAAAAGCAAAAAATACAGTATGTAACTAGATATATACAAGGCGATGGTGCCCTATGGGCAATGGAAATGTCGGAAAACTGTTTTTGTTTGGTCACAGTGGTATTTTAGTTTTAAGTTTATATGCGGAGGTATTTGGAGCGAACAATTAGCACAGACCACGGAACAATATAGATGTAAGTTATTTTTTTAATGCCATTTGTGTATCAAAGCAATAAGGTACAGGGTAAGTTACAGAAAAATATTGGACTTCCTAAGGTACAAAAGATAAATGTGTGACGCAAGTACACTATAGGTTGCTGAGAAAGTATTGTGTGTTTTTGGCGAATCCACACCACAAGGTTTTATCTATAAATGTATCGCATGGAAAATGATGTTAATTTTTTTTTGGATGCTGCAATTATAAAAATGATTTCTATCTGTTAATGAAAGTTTAGCGTACTATATATCATACGCACAGTAACCTAATATAAGGAAAGTGCACCTAAAGGTAGGATTCATGAATAACAACTTGTATGATCTTACTGTCATACAGGGTAAGTTACAGAAAAATGTTGGACTCCCTAAGGTACAAAAGATAAATGTGTGACGCAAGTACACTATAGGTTGCTGAGAAAGTATTGTGTGTTTTTGGCGAATCCACACCACAAGGTTTTATCTATAAATGTATCGCATGGAAAATGATGTTAATTTTTTTTTGGATGCTGCAATTATAAAAATGATTTCTATCTGTTAATGAAAGTTTAGCGTACTATATATCATACGCACAGTAACCTAATATAAGGAAAGTGCACCTAAAGGTAGGATTCATGAATAACAACTTGTATGATCTTACTGTCATACAGGTAATTTTTTTAACTTTATATACATGTTTGAATGCAAGTATGATGTTGAGATACGATTAGTGAGTGTTAACTGAGGCAAACATAACACCGTCTCTTATAACAAAATAAAGGAGTATGTACAAGGTAAGTTATAGTAAACCAACTAGGCGAAAAAAATGATGTAACGTCGAAACAAACAATTATTTACAGGTGGCGCTCGCTGAGATACTGCGAGACTTCAATCGGCGGAGAAGAGCCACTAAGTTCCATTAATTTCACTATGACTGACGATTGACGTAATAAAACATTACCAAGATCACTGAGAAATACACTATGTGACACTAAGTAACGCCAGAGGATTTTAATAATCTATTTTTTCAGTATGAAAACATTAAGGATGTATGCTGACTCTAGAGGGATGCAGTACACTTATTTTTTTACTATGTTTATAATATTTTGTCCAAACTGAGCAGAAGATGTTTGATGGAAGGAAAAAGTAACACAAATATGAACACAAAGAAACACCATATACTCAAACACAGACTTTAGAGGCAGTAGCGCACAGCAGCCAAGCTTCATTATTAATCTGTTGTTTGTACTGCCTAGCAATTTAAGTATAGTGATTTATTTATGTATGTATTTTATTATTTTTTATTATTTGTTTGTTTATGATGTGTGTACTATGCGTTGTTACAAACTTGGGTGACGAAAGGATGAAAAAAAATATCCCCCCCCTCCACATAGTAAGTCGCGGGTAGAAAATGAACAGATTTTGCCTCATTTGGAGACAACTTCTAAAAAACACTTATAGTGCGTTCATGTCCTAGTGTTGTCACTTCAATACATAAGTGTATCAGTAGTACGACATAAACTTAGGAAGTGCTGTTGTTCTCAAGCGTGTTCTCTCTGCTCTATATGTCAGGCAGTGTCGCGACCGCGAAATGTGGTATTACAGGCACGTACTTTTTGAGAACACAATCACCTACCAATTTATGTAATAAAATGTTGTGAGAAAAAAGTACGCCGACATAGTTCCGTATAGAAGCACAGGAAAAAATAATGAACGTGGGCATTTAACATAAAAGACAAGCTAGTGGTATCATGAGCTACAGTTTTGTTTCTGAACGAACTGGATAACGAACAGGACAGTGTGTATTTACCCAGTGACAATGAGTTATTCAGTGTCAGTGACTTGTGAGCTATTCGCAGACAAGTGAAAATACGTTTCATATCACAAACCTTTTTCTTCGAGGTAAAAGAGATATAGTGAATCGCGGAAGCCTGCTACGGTACGAGTGTTTGTGCACTATATAGGCCAGTGTGCCTTTGCAAGCCAAATAGTGAAGTGCAGTACTTACCTTTTGTGCAGTAAACTTAGAAGGCACCCAGTGGTCCCTTCCCACAGCCAACGTGTACGGCAAGTTGAAACAAGTGCGGTTGGTTTTTGGCAAAATCTGCGAACACTGCACGAGACACTGCAAAGTATGGACCGGGACGCGCGGCATCGCTTCACGGCGTTTGGTGACAACTGCTGAGCTCCAAACGGCGCGCAGCGCGCCATCAAACTGATTGTTGCGTCTGCAGTTATGCGCATCTGACGCATTATTGGCTAACGGCGTAACATAGGAGGAAATTTAAATGCAAAGCAATATCTACGTTTAAATGGAAACCCAACAAAGTGCCAAGACATGTAGAAAAACAAGCAGTTCCCTGACATACTAAATAAAGTCTGACTACCACAGCTCATGATTCATGTCCTACGTTACCTTTGAACAACGCCTATGTGAATTTTTATTTGTTTATATTACCCATGACGAGACAATAGTAAAATGCGAAAAGGATGTCACTAAGCAGATCCTGGCGTAGAAGAGGGAAGCAGTGGAAAGCACAAGCAACTCTAAGCAGCAACTAACGCCTCTTGCTGCCCCAGATACCTCTGCTAGCCCCACACCCTAGATCCGTGCACTCCAATAAATATGTGACTTTCCTGTAAATTTTTTTTACTCAAGAGACAAAGACTTATGAAAAATGAATTTTATTGTCAACATGCGAACGAGAAGGCTGTTTATACGGCGATATGTATAAAACAATGTAATATCCTTGTATAATACAATGTACAAAGAGATAATAAAATAATTTTGTGTATACTGTACGACATAAAAAAAGAAAGAATAGAAGAGAAGAGAAAGAAGGTAAAAGGAGTATGTAACAATTCTGTGTATAATTATCCAGATGTGATGATTTTATGTGAAATACGATGTAAAGGCAATGTAAAAGATTTTGTGTGTATAGTATGTAAGTTTGTGTTTTTTACGTGTGTTCTGTATATCCTAATGTATATGTTTTGTCATTGCCTTGTGTCAGAACTGGCATCAAAACCATCTTCTTAGAATGAAGATATGGGAAGAAAGACACTGACAGTGCAGTCCCATTACGTGTGTATAACAGTTAAGTGTTAAGTGTTTGGGATCATTGCCCGGAAAATTAACATTTCTTCGGACAATTCGCCCAAGGGGGGTGATGAATAGGAACTAAAAAAAATTGTAATTTAATCTCAAAGCTACAAGAAGAAAATTTGTTCGACTGTCATACCAGAGGAATACTCTACAAAACTTTATCATTGAGAGACAAAGGACTAATTTCGAGATTCTTTTATTACTTCTAGTATTAACTATCTTTTTTGTTCTGATGTGCTGGCGTAAAGACGTACTGTATATTTTCATGTCTATGTGTGTGTTAAATGAAGGTGTTAAATGATAAAAAATATGTTTTATAATTTCTATCAATATGAAGGCTAAATCCCATACCAATGGAGTACAAATTATTCTGTTAATTCGAGAAGGCTAATTTTAGATGGAGGCGACGATCTTTATGACGGCGCTGCTCAACAATAGAGGTACATGACTGTGCTCACTACTTTCCTTTGGTGGCCGCTAAGATTAATTTCGATGTGTTTTTGCCGAGACATTCAGAACGTGCAATCTTCCTTTTCGTATAAAAATAGGAGTGCGACTGAAAAAGAAATATTCTTAAATTTAAATAATTGCAATTCTTTTACCCAGGCCACGGGGAATGATAGAAAGTACGTGCCTCTACCCTAATTGTACGTTCGCAATCTCCGAGTGTGTTACGACGTAATTATTTTACACAAAAAAAAAAATTAAGATAGATCTCTCTCATGAGATCGCAACCACACGTACGCGAATGTACGGACCCTCTGAATGTGTCTAGTCAGTCGTGCGCATTTTTCTAAAGCTTTTCAGTTAATATTCTGTGACTTGCATCTCCGCAATTAATTTTTGTTTATGCAGCAAATCACACTTCACCCGAAGTATTTATTACGCAAGTTTCAGGCTCCATTTAATGTCAAATAATTCCGAAGTACGGATGACAAAGCAAACAGCTACAATAATTTCATATCTCTCCAACTACAATAACAAAAAACAATAACAAAAAAACAAAAACAATAACAGAGAGGCTACGTTACAAATACTATACTTTGAAAACTACAAAATGAAATTCAAAAGTAAAATGAAGCAGATTAACAAAGTAGATGTACATTCCAATTGTGATATGGTTGGTTATTCCCGTAAAACTGACAGAATTACTGGCAATAAATATTCCGGGAAAAGTAGCAAACAGGCTACTGTTGGAAAGGTGGCCCCATACGTTATAACATTACCAAAAACAAGATTTACGTACTTTGAGCCGTTGCGCTGTAAATAGGTCGCGCCACGGTCTCTAGTAGAACATTTTTGCCTTAGGAGGGCGTCGTTCGCGGAGAGATCGGAAGAGCGAGGGCAGTGACAATAAGACCGGCGAGATGAAACTTCGTTTGGGGTGTGGCGGCCGGGTTGTACCCTGGCGGCGAGGCGAGTAATGTGCCGGCAGTTACCGGCTCTGAGCCCAGCAGCAACAACGGGAAGAGCCATTCAGGCGGGTTTCTGGATTGCAAGCCACTAGTACCTCGGTTGCGGCCTGCTGGAAACCTTTGGACGTGTGGGGCGCGTATCAACGGAGAGACCATGTTGTGAGCTTCAGCTATCGACTGCACGGCCGACCGCCGCTGTGTTGGAGTTGCGTGTCGGCTCCACGCTGTTCTTCCTGGATCGTTGTGCGGATGTGTCTTATGAGCTTCCGATTTGGTTTATCGGATGTGAGGGAGTCGAGCATCGGCAGTAACCTGTACCAGCACAGTGCTTGTTTAGCTCGGTAGGTTTCTCGCTGTTAGTTCGAGGTCCACACGCGATTCCATATCAGGTTTCTAGTTACTGATCCCGCATCTGTCTCTAGACAGGAAAGTTGTGTACGTACACTCCTGTAAAACTACAGGATTTCTTTATCTAATGCTCCGATCTGAGTGCGTCAGAACTGTTGCGGCCTTCATTTATACATTAAGTTAGTTCATTTCATGTGCCACGTCCTGCATGAGCCGTCGCACAGTTTTATCTCCTTTCTCACTGGTTGTTTATACTACCAAGTTTGACTGTTTTATTTATTGTTTGTAAGGATGGGGCCTCTTAATTATGAAGTCTATCTCAGTGATTACTTTATTTTGCGTTTGACTACTGTCTTATACGTGGCTGTAATGGAATTCGAAAGGTTATGTTCTGCTTGCTGTTAGTCAGGAGTTAGTAAGCCAACGGAACGCGATAGCTCGTGGTTTAGTGTTCCGCAGCCGGCCTTGTGACCGTGCGGTTCTAGGCGCTTCACTCTGGAACGGCGCTGCTGCTACAGTCGCAGGTTCGAATCCTGCCTCAAGCATGGATGTGTGTGATATCCTAAAGTTAGTTAGGTTTAAATAGTTCAAAGTCTAGAAGACTGATGACCTCAGATTTTAAGTCCCATTGCGCTTAGAGCCATTTTTTTAGTGCTCCGCCCCGTTTGGCAGTTATTTGTGTACCCCTCACCCACATGGCTCGGGTTTGGTACAATTTCTGGTTGTCACTCGAACTTCCTGCTCGGTAATTGGATTAGGAAATATATTTGGACTTTATCCGTCTAACAAATTTCATTGATTTGGCTCCGTTAAATCACTGAAAATTTTTCTTGTTGCTGTAATTTTGACTGTTGCGAAGCGGCATTTGGTCTATAATAGAGGCCTGGCCCAATTCCTGTACTAAATTCTGTATTTCTATTAATTAGGCTACCATTTGTGTTTCTTTTTGTGGGAGGGGTGAAATCTGCTCGGTTGACAGAGCAGGAGCAGCGCTCGAAAGCGGAGCTAAGTACACTAACCCAGTTAAATGTAGTGATCCAAATCTTCTCAGTTATAACAGAATTCGTTCAGAACTAGCTTCGAGAAGTTCAATTTTCGAGGGTGGTTGTACTCAAAGTTGAACTAAACGTTGGTTACCTCTCACCAACCATAAAATTCCTAACATTATTGAAGCCCCTTTATACATATCTCCATCGAAAGTAATATCCAAATCTGTATTGACTCTCCGCAATTCGGCTAGAATCTCATCACTTAGATTATCCCGATATTCCATCCATAGTCTATTCGGGTCTGAAGGAATACATGATGATAAAATTATTGCTAACAGTTCTCGAATTCGGCCTGCATTTGCAGTTTGCGCAGTTTCACTCATCGCGTGGTCCCAGTGATTATCATTTTGTAAGAACGCATCTCATTACGTTTCGCAAATGTAACCATCTATTGTACGAAGGTCTTCAAATAACGTCGGATCATGCCCTTTGTGAAGTAGTAAGTGTAAGCAAAAAAGCCGGCCGCTGTGGCTGAGCGGTTCTAGGCGCTTCAGTCCGGAACCACGTGGCTGCTACGGTCGCAGGTTCGAATCCTGCCTCGGGCATGGATGTGTGTGATGTCCTTAGGTTAGCTAGGTTTAAGTAGTTCTAAGTCTAGGGGACTGATGACCTCGGAGGTTAAATCCCCTAGTGCTTAGAGCCATTGGAACCATTTTTGTAAGTAAAAACACTCTGCGTTTTTCGGATGAATTGCGTATATTCGACCAATGGCAGTATCTTTAAATAAATCATCACATCCTTCAATTGGAATTTTGAGACGATTAAATGTCTTTTGTAATGCGTCCCATGTGTAGTAACTAGGAACATCGGGATAGAGGAGGGTTCTCGCAAACGGATCTTTCTAACATAACACAAAAAACGGTGAAAGTCGTATTAACCGCTTGGTTCGCAACTTCTTTCGCTGATTCGTTCGTCAAATACGAGGGTTGGAACGTAAATAGTTACATCTTTGCACCCGTTACTGTCCTTCAAAGTAGTCACCAGCGTTGTGCAGGACCCGTTGCCAGCGATGTGGAAGGCGCATATAACGTTAGCAGAGCCTGTTCTGTTGATGGTGCGAATGGAGCGGTCTACTGCCTGTCGAATCTCTGGAACAGTTCTGAAGCGAATGCCACGATGTGGTTCCTTCATCTTCGGAATCAAATCAAAGTCACATGAATTTGAGTCCGGGGAGTATGGTGGATGGTACAGTACTTCCCAGTCCCATCGACCGAACAGAGCAGCCACAGCTTGCGCTATTGCGCCCGCTCATTGTTGTTCAAAATAACGAGTGGGTTGCGTAGAAAATGTTTCTGCTTCTTTCACAAAGTTGGTTGCGGCTGATGCTCCCAAAACGACCAGCTTTGCGAAAGAAGCGGCAACACTTTTTGCGGAAGCTCACCCATAATTTTGCACGACAATGCTCGGGTGCATACAGAGCAATCTGTGGCTGTTCTGTACGTCTATGTGTGCTCAAAATATCTTCAACAATAATGGATTATGTGGTACGACCAACTGATTGTCAATTTCCACTTCTCAATTGTTTCTTATCTTGATTTTCGTCGTAAATCCTGCTTCACTTACCGATCGACGTCTGTACTGTGGATATCCATCTTTACCGGTTTGATTTGTCAAAAATTGTGTCGGATAACATTGGGAGCATTTTTTGTCTTTATAGGGCGAATGTAGATTAAGCGTTCCTCATGGTCCATGTACCATATTTTTCACAACTATTTCTGCCCCCTCCCCAAGGGTCTTGCCACTTCTTGGCAGGTTCTTACTTGGCTACCAGGGGGCCCAGCCTTCGCAGCATCTTTCCCCTTCCTTCCTGCATGTCACACTCTTGTTATTCTTTTCCTCTCCCTTGGGGAGCATGTCTGGGATGTTTTGGACATGTGTTCTGTATTTTCAGTAGCCGATATCAGAATAGTCCCACCACTGTTTTTCTTTCTTCGTTCCCCTTCTCCTATCCTTCCTCCACTTCGGCGTTTGAGGTTCCTCTTTTTCCTCTTCCTCCGTGTGCGCTGGGGAAGACCGGCCCTCGCGTCTGACGCGTAACAGCGGACTGGGCAACGCATAATTCCCAGACCCAGGTTGACAATAAGGTACGTAAGTTCCCCCTAGTACAGGGAGGAGTGATTGCCTGAGCTGCATGCTTCCCAAATTGCCGATTGGTCCCTCTGTCAGGTGTTCGGGTGGAGTGAGCAATCACGTAAGGCGGGTGTGTCCTCCTCTGAGAGGGTTCCCCAGTTGGAAGGAGCAGGCCATCGGAGACGCTGACAATTACGGGGGATTTTCTCTCAATGAGCTAATCTTTTTCTTCACCGTCAACGTCTACTAAACGTAAACGGAATGATTCTATTGATTTAAAGACTCCCCTAGCTGCAGCACCATTCCTCGTGGTCTCACATACTGAAGACGGTCAGTCCTTTGCCACAGTAAATCCGTTTATTATTCCGAAGGGTGTTGATGCAGTTGCCGGCACGGAGAAATCCTGCAGTGGCACCTTGCTTTTCTCATTCCCAGGCACAAAAACTGCTTGCAGCTTCGCTCCTCCGCGGCCATCCTCTTTATGTCAAGACATATCGAAGGCTGAATTCTTCCCATAGTGTTATTTACATTCGGCTGCTCGCTAGTGTAACTGAGGCAGAAATCGAAATTTACCCCTCTGATTAGGGTGTCATTGTAGTGCATTGGGTGATGAACAAGGTAGATGCATCCTTAGTGCCCACACGCCCTCTTTTTCTTAGTTTTGATACAGTGGTGCTTCCCTCAAAGTTCAAAGCAGGTTATAGAGTTGTAACAGCCGACCGTACTTTCTGAACCCGATGCCTTGCCATGAGTGTTTTAACCAAACTCGAATGTGCTGTCAGCACCGAGCCAAATGTGTAACCCGTGGTAGGGATGCTCTCGAGGGCGACTGTGTCTCCTTCTCTCTGCTGTATCAACTGCAACGGCAACATGCCGCCTCCTGTCGAGATTGTCCCACGTATCTCGATGAGCAGGCTGTCCAGGAGATCTGGGTGAAGAAAAGAGATTTACCCAGTCACAAGTTGTTGGCTCGTATCAGTATGGATAAAGATCTACTGACCGAACCCCATGAATGTAATAAAGATAGCAGCGAAAATGTGCAAGCCATAATAGAAGCCAAAATCAATGATGCAAGCCATAATAGAAGCGAAAATCAATGATGTTTCAGTGAATATAATCATCGACACAGGTGCCTCAGTGAGTGTAACGAGTTTTCTTTGAGGAATTTTATAGTGCTGAAACTGTATACGTCCCAAAACTGTGTTGCAATTCGATGTCAGTGATGTGGTTGTATAATTCAGTAGATCACTTTTACTTCCGTTCTTGTGTATTGGTGTGACTTGCGCAGCTTTCCAGTCTGTAGAAGCTGATCTTTCCTATAGCGAGCCATTACACGTGATTGCTAAAAATAGCTATTTCAGAAGCATACTCTGAAAGAAAGCCCTCCATGGAATGGAATGATTCAAAGTATCACCTATGGGATCTTCTAACGAAGTACTCATGTTGGCAACTGTTCTTATTCCAAATTCAGAAACACTTTCTGCGTCTCGTTTGGTGAAGGAAGTTGGGAAAACCGTGTTTACTAACTCTGCTTTAGTGACGATGTCGTCGGTAGTATTATCATTGGCATCATGCAATGATTGTATCTTGCAGCCGGTAATTTTGACATACGACCAGGATGTCTTTGTATTCCTTGCCAGATTTTGAGACAGAGTTTCGATGTGGGTACCATCAAAAGCAGCTCACATGGAAGTCCGCCTTGTAAATTTCGAGAATCGGAAACTGTTGCCAGTCTTGGAGATTTTACGTTCTTTTAATGTATGTTTTTTCGTTACTTCTGAAATAGTGTGCTGAGCTTTATTGTGTACCTTAGGGGTTTTATTTTCGTTTCTTTCAATTGCTGTCAACACTATTTCATTGAATTTTAGCCACATTTGTTCGGCGCTTACATACTTTGTGTGGGAGGAATGGAGACTATCTCTATGAAGACGGCAAGAACACTTATTTCTTATTTAAATTGTTTTATTTTGCTTTTATTTTTGGTGGATACGGATGTTACGATGTTCAGTCTCGCAACAACAGTCTTGTAGTTCTATTTCCGTCAAGAAGCTCTCTATTTCCTCAGTAATGTTGGTCGCCAAGAGATCTTGTATGTTACTGGAACTACTTACACCTCCTGAACTATCTGTCCGAACCAAAGACGCGCCACGAATGGCTAAAAATCGTGCAAGAGGAAAGCTGAAGTTCAAAATTTCACTTTTTAAAAAATCTTTCACGTGAACGATCATACGAACATTCCGTCGTTTGACCGCCGCACAAAATCTCATATGGAGGGTGAGACACATCCATGGCATTGGAAAGCCGTCGAAAGAGTTAAAAACAAGTAAGTCGCAGATCCAGATATAATGCCAGTTCTTTTATACAGCTAGATTCCTGGTCACTAGGACCACACGTGCATTTATCGTGAGCTTGTCGCCTAGTGGAAAGTCCCAAGCGGTCAGAAAAAAGAGCTAGTGACTTCTATACATTAGAAGGGTAAAAGAAGGGAGTCACAAAATTAGGGATCAATATCTTTAACGTCGGTTTATTGCAGATAAGCGTAATCTTAGTACGATCATATAAAGGGCAGCAGTCAAATGAAAACGAGAGAGACGGAAAATAGTAAGTGGTTTATTTGAAAAGTAATGGCTAACTATCAATAAATCTATACCACTGTGAGATAAGACTGCCAATGCTTTCGTGGAAAAATGTTTGCGATTTTATACGGAACTATGATTGTGTCCAAGAATGCACCTCTTCGTCCGAAGTAAATGGATGCCCACGAATGTCTTTCTTTGGGGATCCAAAAATATGGAAATCGCACGGGGAGAGATGGGGACTATATGGAGAAGAATGTTTAAGGGGTTCCCAGCGAAACTAATGCAGCATAGTCGAAACAACCTGTCAACAAAATGCCCGCCCACATGTTGCCAAGGTTGTTTCGAGTGCGCTAAAGAAGTATCGCTGCCTAGGCATTACGCTTCCTTCATGGAGTCCTGATATCTTGCCATGCGATTTCTATATTTCTAGACGTTTGCGGCTGTCGATTTGGTTCGGGCGAAGAGGTGGCTGCCTGACACAATCATGGTTCCGTAGAAAAACACAAATATTTTACCTTGAAGGCCTTGATCGTCTTCTCACGATGGGATAATGGCAGTCGTCTCGCTTTCATTTGATACCGCATGTGCGCTGAAGAACCAAAGAAACCGGTACACCTGCCTAATATCATGTAGGGCCCACGGGTGCACGCAGAAGTGCCGCAACACGACGTGGCATGGACTCGACTTAAGTCAGATGTAGCGCTGTCCGTAAATCCGTAAGAGTACGAGGGGATGGAGATCCATTCTGAACAGCGAGTTGCAAGGCATCCCAGATACCTTCACTAATGTTCATGTCTCGGGAGGTTACTGGCCAGCGGAAGTGTTTTAACTCAGAAGAATGTTCCTGGAGCCACTCTGTTGCAATTCTGGACGTGTGGGGTGTTCGCATTGTCTTGCTGGAATTGCCCAAGTTCGTCGGAATGCACATTGGGCTTGAATGGATGTCGATCAGATAGGTTGTTTACGTACGTGCCACCTGTCAGAGTGGTATCTAGACGTATCGGGGGTCCCATATCATTCCAACTGCACATGCCCCACACCATTACAGAGCCTCCACCAGCTTGAACAGTTCCCTGCTGGCATGCAGCGTCTATGGATTCCTGACGTTGTCTCCACACCCGTACACGTCCATCCGCTCGATACAGTTTGAAACGAGGCCCGTCCGACCAAGCAACGTGTTTCGTCATCAGCAGTCCAATGTCATTGTTGACAGGCCCAGGCGAGACGTAAAGCTTTGTGTCGTGCAGTCACCAAGGGCACACGACTGGGCCTTCGGCTCCGAAAGCTCATATCGATGATGTTTCGTTGAATGACTTGCACGCTGACACTTGCTGATGGCGCAGCATCGAAATGTGCAGCAATTTGCTAAGGAATGCACTTCTGTCAAGTTTAACGATTCTCTTCAGTCGCCGTTGGTCCTGTTCTTGTAGGATCTTTTTCCGGCCGCAGCGATCCTGGAGATTTCATGTTTTACAGGATTCCTGATATTCTCGTGATACTCGTGAAATGGCCATACGGGAAATTCCCAGTTCATCGCTACCTTGGAGATACTGTGTCCCATCACTCGTGCGCCGACTATAGCACCACGTTCAAACTGACTTGAATGTTGATAACCTGCCATTGTAGCGGCAGTAACCGATGTAACAACTGTGCCAGCCACTTGTCTTATATAGGCGTTGCCGACCGCAGCACCGTATATTGCCTGTTTACATATCTTTGTATTTGGATAAGCATGCCAATATCAGTTTCCTTGGCGCTTCAGCTACGCTCCTTATGGCTCCATTTATATAGATGTAGATGTATGGCACCATATGTCCAATGTTACCTGTGACGATAACTTTGATAGCCGCTGCAGTTCTTTGGTTGATATCTTATATTTCCTTGTTTTAGTACGTCGTTTTAGTGGGACCATATAGCAGATTTCAACTGTCGCGACGAGAGGTGTGGCGAACATTCGGCTCTGGAGAATATCTGCGGCGTGTCTGTGAAAGCGGAGCAGAGAAGCCGCAGTAGGTGAACCCCTGGAGCGACGTTCAGCGGCTGGTGTGCAAAGTTGGCCGGCCGCTGGCTTTATGGGCGCTGGCCTTTCCACGCCCGAAGAAACACCGTCTCTTCTGCTGACCGCGGCCCTCGCAGAGTTCCTGCAGCTTACGAACACCGAGAAGCGGCTGTGGACGTGATGCACATGCGGCAAGTTTGCTGCCGGGCAGATGCTGGCGCTATCCTGCTCGCTGACCAGTCGAGCACTTCACATCTCAACTTGTCGAAATAAGCAGCCTAAAGCTGCGCAGTTAACGAGCTGTTTAGTGCTAGCAGACAGCGAGCTTAGCCAACGGAAACACATGCGCTAGTTTCTGGCTTACTGCGCCAGCGGCAAGTAGATTACAGCTCCAGGCTTCTGCAGTTTCACGGGCTTGGTTTACGACCTGCAACAGAGTGATGCAAATCGCGGTTACCAGGATAGATGGTTGTTTCACAGGGCCAAGATGGACGGTGGTTTCACACCGCCGTCTAGGAGCCGTATTTAATTTATGGCTAGTGATCTTGGCGAAAGTTTTGTGATGTACATTTCTGACCTCGCCGTAGCCATTGTCTCAATTTTTTTCAGCATCATAATGAGACACAAAAGGAAAAGCCTTTGTTGATATAGCTATCCTTCTGTCCCTCGGCATCTGCATCATTTCCTTGTAGCTGTTGCAGTTCATTTCACTGGTATCACTTAGTCGTATAGATGTTCCGGGCCTGTTTCTTGATCCGTTTTTCTAGGATTTTTCTGGTATCTTTTTTGTGGCGCCGTTATACCTAAATAGGCGTCCACCCCGGGTAGCTGAGTGGTCAGTGCGACAGACTGTCAATCCAAAGGGCCCGGATTCGATTCCCGGCTGGGTCGGAGAATTTCTCCGCTCAGGGACTGGGTGTTGTGTTGTCCTAATCATCATCATTTAATCACCATCGACTCGCAAGTCGCCGAAGTGGCGTCAAATCGAAAGACTTGCACCAGACGAACGGTGACCCGACGGGAGGCCCTCGTCACACGACCTAAATAGGCATATAATTAATTTATTTTTTCTTCTCTGTTCATATCGATTAATGACTTTTCTTCTTTAGTTTCTATTACTATTTGTCCATCACATTTTCTTTTATTCCAGGATGTTTTTGTGGTTATCCACACCTCTATTGCTTCTAATTCTTTCACCTCTCGTTTTCCTAAAGTCCACACGTACCAGCCATAGCTTAAAATTCTCTTATTCCGGTATCAAAGTGGTTGCCCGTTAATAAATTACTCTAACTTCTGAACTTTTGTTTAGTAATTGCAATTGCTCTGTTAATATCCATTACCCTTCTATTGCCATCCTTTAATGTACATCACTATTAGCAGAATTCATTAGTAATTTATTTCCTGCCTTAATGTTTGCCCTTACCTGTCTGCTCGATTTATCTCTGACCACAATTTGTCTAGTTTGAATTTGTTTACAGTTTTTGGTTATGAGGCGTCAGACACCATTTTAAACATATAATTAATGCTCTTTTCAGAATTTGATGAGCAGATCGAATGCATGTATTTGTATACCATTACTTGCGATCCCTTTGGTTCTGCTTTTGTTTGTATCTCACTGTCTATAAATAAATCCTTATGCATATATGAAAGTGTATGTATGCATATATGCATGTACATGTGCATGTCCAGCATCTATCCCTAAGCAACTGGGTCGATTTCAACCAAAACTGGAACACATACCACTTACTACATGAGAATCAGCAGTTTGGTGGTTAGACCTTCCTGAAAATGCAAGAAATATTTTTAACCCTTGACATTTAGGTTGCTCTGCGAGACAGGTGTGTGTATGACTGGTATTGGCATGCCATGTAAGGTCTACATCTATGGATGGGCAGGCTAGGGGGGAGGGGGAGGACACAGAAAGGAGGAAGGGGAGATAGGAGGCAGGAAGAGCTGGACAGATAGAAATGGCAGAATTAGAAGGATTTAGGGGGGGACAGAGAGAGGGGTGAGGAGGAGGTCAACATCGAGAATAGGATATATATATATATATATATATATATATATATATATATATATATATATATATATATATATATAGAGAGAGAGAGAGAGAGAGAGAGAGAGAGAGTGGAGAAAATGGATCATGAGAGGTGTGATGTGGATAGGACTCAGGGAAGGATGGGGCAGGAGAGAATCTACAGAGAGGGTGGAGATACATAGGGGCAGGAGAAATTCACTGAGAGAGGGTGGGGGTGGAGATTAGCTGATGCAGGAGGAAAGGAGGATGAACAGAAGGAAGGGAAGGCTGGTGGGGTTTTGGGGGGGGATGGGTGTGGGTGGATGCATAGGGGGGGATATCGACATACATGGGTGATTTTGGGGTTGGGGTGGACGTGGGGGGGATGAGTGAGAGTGACCTGTGGTTTCTGGGGGTTTAGTTTGAGACCCATGGTATCCCAGGCAGCTCTGCATTAGTGATATTTTATTCATCTGGGGGAGGGGGGAGTTTGGGGGATGGGTTGGGCGTGGGGGTGGTTCGGGGGATGGGGTGGGGGTGGGGATAGCCTGTGGGTTTTGAGGCTGATTTTTGGGTTGGAGTGGGTGTGGCTTGTGCTTTGGGGCCCATGGTATCCTGAGTGGTTCCGCGATATTTTGTTCATTTCGGGGTTGAATATGGCGGTCGCTGGGTGGGGGATCTCTTTGACTGGCTCTGCACTGCTCGGCGGGATATTATTTATCTATCTATTTCGTTCATTATTTGGGGGGCGTGTGTGTGGCAGTCGCTGGCTAGGGGTCGCGGTGGGCGCCGGGCGGTGGCCTGTGGGTTCTGGTGGTCTTATTCCATGCGGCTCTGCGCTAGTTGGCGGCGCATTATTTATCTATCTCTTTGACTGGTTCTGCGAACTGTTTGCGTTTGTCGGCGGCATATTATTCATTTAACTATTTTGTTCATTACTTGGGGGTGGGTGTGGTGGTCGCTGGGTGGGGTCGTGCGGGATACGGAAAGGGCACCGGGAGGTGGGCTGTGGGCTGTGGGCTCCAGTGGTCTTCTTCCGTGCGACTCTGCATTGGTTGGAGGCACATTATTTATTTATCTCTGTTAACTGGTTCTGCGAACTTTCTTCTTCCACGCGGCTCTGCTTTGGTTAGGGGCGCATCATTCATCTATCCCCTTTTCACTGGTTGTTGCTTTTTTTGTGATATGTTACAATACAGCATCACCGGTCTATTGCGGTCTAACTGTGTTGGTGAGGCAGTAAATCTATCCACAGGGCAGTGACTGCAGACCGTCTCAGCGCATTTCGCCTGCGGGAGGGATGTGTTTACTCCGAGAAACAGTTGCTATGTGGTGCGCGATTGGTCACAGTAAAAATTTTGCGATCAGAAAAGGACTCGCTATAGAGGAGTGTTAATGTATGGATCTATGGGCCTCAGATGAGTATAATTGTCGATTGTTGAGCACCATTTTGTGTAAAATAAACTGGTATGGAGATGTACGAATAAAGAGAGATATCTGAGATTTTACCACTATAAACCTATGCGAGAATACCTGGAAGTTCTAGAAAAAGTAAGTCAATCTATCTAAATTATTTTCCGAAGTGCATTTTGAGGAAGGAAATGTTTCTAAGCTTCTATAGGAACTTCGGACGTTGGGTTAATGTTTGCTGGTGGATCTGCAAGGAGAGTTAAGGGAATTTAGAAGTGTTTTCTCTTATTAATACAAACCTAAAAACGGTTACGCATCATATAACCAAATATCACCTGAGTCGTACAGAATCAGTATCTGAAGATCCTATACCAGTTCCCATTTATTTTTACAGGTGGCGAGAGGATATCGACAGTTGCCTTTGCTCTGCGTGTTCAAGAAGATTTCACCACTACATATTTAATATTCTTTCTAGGTTAAAATCACATTGCTAGATATTTTTTGACGACTACTGGATGATACATGCTCACGTTCTGTAAGACTGTGGAGGTAGAGTAAGAGCCGTAATTCGTGCGCTAGTAATTGAGACTTTCAAACATTTACAAGGCTTTTTGCGTATTCAAGACACATACTTTCTCAGTGTAGAGCAGTAGACACACATTGGTACATCTTTAATAGCTTCAGGTTAAAAGTACTTCAAGTTTGTTTTCTTTTCAAAATTAATTGCTACATCAGTACAATATATCCGCACATGCATACATTCAGCAGTATACACAAACACAAGGGATATACTGTAAGTAGCTTAGGCGTGAAAGGATTCGAAGCAGCGGGTTTCTATTGTCGCATGCATAAATTGTTTTATTCGTTATAGTGTCATAATATTTGTTGCACTTTTTTATGGTTGGCGTATTATGAATTCATAGTTACGCACTAATACTTGTCTTTGTACAGTTTCATACATTATCGGTGGTTGATGATGTCTGGTTTGTGGGGCGCTCAACTGCGCGGTTATCATCGCCCGTACAAATGCTCCACCGTTGCTCAGTCCAATCTCAGCATCTTCATGAATGATGATGAAATGATGAGGAGATCTGCTAATTCTGTGTAAGCTGCACCCTAGTTATACCGTCAGCCACGACAATGCTGGTCCATCTATACGAATTTCGCACTGATCACGTCTTGAGTTAAGGGAAGCACAAGAATGACATGCTGGCTCATTACCTATACCAATCTGGTCTTTGTGGAGAATTTTTCTGAGACTTAAACTAGATTGCGGTTTCTGCTTTTAATAATTAGTTACAAAGTTGTTATATGTAGATGCTGTTTTTAATTATCAGTGACTAGAAAAGGGATGAGTGTGATAAATGTAGGAAACTTTGTGTCAGTGATATTTTTTGCGATAAGATCGGTTTTTAAGCAACCTGAGAGTACATAGGTGAGGACTAAAGGAACTTTTACGTGTTATGTTATCACCACGGAGCAAGTCCGATGCAAAGGGTGTTTCGAAACCCCAATACATTGGAGACCATACTACCCAAATCGCCAGGCGAATTCGATGGATTACTTCCAGATTCTGAGGAAATTCTGAATAATCTCCCTCATACCTCAACAAGATTTACGCCTGCAGAACTAATGTTTAGGAAAGAAGAAAACAATAAATGGTTCAATAGTTGATCCGAATTATAGAGTGCAAAGCCAAGTTTGGAAGAAAAAGTACTAATCACTGTACTTAACATGGCTGCAGAGACCGGGAAGAGGAGATTAAATCATAACAGTGAAGATCTTTAATGTGCGGAATAGGCTACTCTTACGGACACACCTACAGGCATCTCTTTTGCAGAAACGCAGTAAGAAATGGCAGATTCTGTTTGTAGGTCATTTTGAGATTATAAGAATTCCACATCCTGGTGCATACTTATTAGCATACCAAGAAACGAAGAGGGTGAAGGGGTTCTACCCTTGCCAAAACATAAAGGAGTACCACACAGAGAGACAGAGAAAGAACTTGACTCACTACCTGCGTTAAATATTACAAAGACTTTTGTAGAATGTGGAACTAATGTAAATTAACTAATAAGCATAGTGAATTTAATTAATTCGATTTTATTTAATAGTATAGATTAATTGTGCTATTAAGTAGTGTGATGATTTTTTTCCAGAAGTGAACTATGGAAAAACCACTGCTTGGCCCGTTATAATTGTGTATGTAGAATTTACATGTTTTCTTTTCAGGAATTAATTTTCAGCCAGATTATATATGTATAGCGTAATTGGCAATAAAATTGATGGTGAATGGGACTCAGGTTGGATGACTTTATTCCAGGTTTTCCTCGGAGTCTTAGCCCAGATGGGACGGCAGAAATCTAACAAGGCCATGGACACAGCAATCGCAAATTATAAAAGGCGTATGGAAATGAGCGATTGGCGTCATTGGCCGGGAGGCCCCTTGTGGGGCAGATATTATTACAATCGATACCACACTGGGCGACCTGCGTGCCAGATGGGGATGAAATGATGATGAAGACAACACCCAGTCCCTGATGCGGTATCGAAACGGGGCCCGTAGGACGCCAATCCGTCACGCTGACCAATCAGCTGTTGGGGCGGGCCATAAAAGGTGCATGCTAATTGAATTCCCATCGGAGAGGAGTAGCGCAGAACTTGCTACCACAAATTAAGATGCACGCTATTTTCGACGAGAGCATCTTACTAATGCAAATTTCTTTAAATTGCTGTTCGCAATGGCGATGTGGCTAGCGAAGAGTAGGCTTATGAAAAGATGTAAACTATATGTTCACTCCTACGAGAGGCAATACAATATCTCGGCTAAATCTGCATTAATTAGATATGTTCGTTTGTTGATACAGCGCTGGCTTGATCAGCGGACTTCACTAACAACCCTCAACTTCAATAATCTTTTGTATTTAATTTGAGATATGTTACAATACGACCAAGAGATGAATACGCTAAGCAGATTCAGAAGGATGTAAGCTGCACTAGGTACTGGGAGATGAAGAAGCTTGAACAGGGTAGAGTAGCATGGAGAGCTGCATCAAACCAGTCTCAGGACTGAAGACCACCACAACAACAGCATGAAGAAGCTTGCACAGGATAGAGTAGCATGGAGAGCTGCATCAAACCAGTCTCAGGACTGAAGACCACCACAACAACAGCATGATACAATACAGCGTCACCGATCTTGAGCGATCCAACGGTGTTGGTGAGACAATCTTCATCAAACCAGTCTCAGGACTGAAGACCACCACAACAACAGCATGATACAATACAGCGTCACCGATCTTGAGCGATCCAACGGTGTTGGTGAGACAATCTTCATCAAACCAGTCTCAGGACTGAAGACCACCACAACAACAGCATGAAGAAGCTTGTACAGGATAGAGTAGCATGGAGAGCTGCATCAAACCAGTCTCAGGACTGAAGACCACCACAACAACAGCATGATACCATACAGCGTCACCGATCTTGAGCGATCCAACGGTGTTGGTGAGACAATCTTTTACGCAAAGCAATGAAATTTACTTCCATAGCGTGACCGTAGAGCTAAATATGATAAAATACGTAGAGTCAGCGCATTTCGCCTGCGGGAGGGATGCGATTACTACGCGAAATAGTTACTCCGTGGCGCACGGTCGGCTATAGTTAAAATTTTGCGATTGGAAAAGAACTCACCAGAGAAATGTTAATGTACGGAGCTATGAGATTGTCGATTGTTGAGCACCATTCTGTAAAAAATAAACTGGTACAAAGTTGTATAGAGGAAGAGAGAGTGAGCGAGATCTGAGATTTTATCTTTGTAAACCAGTGCGACAATACATGAAAATTCTATGAAAGGAGATTTAATAGGCCTAAATTATTTTCTGAAGTGACTTTTGAGGAAGTAAATTGTGCTCATCTTTTATAGGAACTTCGGACGTTTGGTTGATGTTTGCTGGTGTGTCTGCAAGTATGGTTAAGGGAATTTAGAAGTTAGTAGTACAAATCAGCTAACTGCTGGACATCACATAACGAAATGTAGATTTAGTCGCACAGAATTAGTATCCGACGATCCTATACAAGCCCCTATTTATGAACAGTGTAAGTTTCATAGGCGATCGGAGGATGCTGGCAGTTGCTTCTGCTCAACGAGATGTCACCACTACAGATTTCATATTCTATCTAGGTTAAAATCTTATCGCCAGACATTTTTTGACCAATACTGAATGATGTACTCATATTCTCTAAAACTGTAGAGATACAATAAGAACCGTAATTGATGCTCTAGTAATTAAAACTTTCAAGCATTAACAAGAGAGTTTTTCTTATTCACGACACAAACTTTCTCAGCGTAGAGCAGTAGACACAGATTCAGACACTGGCGCATCTCTATTAACTTCAAGTTAAAATTACTTCAAGTTTTTTCTTTTCGCGATTAATTTTACCTTTAGTATAATATATCCGCACGCACATAAAACATACACAAATAAACATAATAGGAGACATATTATAGACCCACCCTTTGTGCCAATCATGGTACCGAACAAAGGTCGTCTGTCGTTTATACGTGATACGGATGCTGCAGTTTTCTAAGGGCTGAATGTCACTAGCGTTTCAACGGTGGTTACCAGAATATTCTTCTGTCAGTAGGCTAAGCCCTGTCTCTGCATCCACAGTTTTCTCTCTTCAGCAGTCCTCTTCATGACCACGTTTGAAGAACATTACATCTCACTGATCGTGTTTTGTAAACAGAATTTTCTCAGTCATCACTTCGTTTTCTTTCCTACGATCTTTCCTTCGAAAGTGTTTTGTAGAAAAATCATTTCTAATTAAGTGTCCAGCGCGTTTTGCTTTGGGTTAGCCTCTGACTTCCAGCAGTTCTTTCTCCTATGCTATTTTCTGTAGCACCGTTTCATTCGTTTTCCTGTCGATCAAGCTAGTTCTTGTAAGTCTCCTATAGGACCATTTTTCCGCAGCTTCGAGGCGATCTTTCTTCTGCTTTGCTAACGTCAGGATTTAACATTCGTATGTCAGGGCACACCAGATAAAGGTCCTTACTAATACATTCTTGGAATGGAAACTGATGTTATTGTTTAGTAGAAGGTTCTTATTTTGGAAGGCACACATACCCAGTGTTATTCCTCTCTTGATTTCTTTGAGACGCCAATTGCTTCCTCCACAATGCTACCGAGAAAGTGAAATTTGGTTACCTCCTCTATTTGCTCACTGCCTGTTTTTTTCAGTCTTACCTCCACCACCTTTCTCGCCTATAACCATGATTTTGTCTTCTTGAAACTTCATTTTAGTTTTAGTTTTGTTATTTCTTGATTTAGTATCTTAAGCATTTTATACAGTTCTTTCTTTGAATCTGCCACTACTACAATGTCACAAGGAAATCCAGAGCACTGAATATGAATAACATTAATTTTAATTCCGGTCGTCTTTTCTGTCATAGTTTTTAGAGCCTCCTAGACGAAGATATTAAATAAATATGGTGATATAGGGCAACCCTGTTACTCCCCTTCTGATTTTTGCTTCTTTCCTGTTACCATTAATATCCAGTTCTGTATTTTCGTGTGTACTCAGTATCAACTGCCTGTGTTTCTAGTCAGATCCTACTTTGTGCATTTCTTTAAATAATAGCCTCCAGTCAATCATATAAAACGCTTTTCTTGGTGAATAAATGTTGCATCTGTTTTTCAATTTACTTCTATCTTCTTTCCAAGATTTGATGGACAGCACAGATCAAATATCATTATATACAGCAATGGAAACGATGGACCAAGAACTCAACACTGACGGTTACAGTGAGCATTTGTTGCCATGCTTTCTCTGACTTACATGTGAGTCGTTGACGTCCGTTTTTAGAATAGCTCGTTAACCGCAATTAGCACTGAGTAATCCATCGGTTTCATTTTCGTAAGTAACGTACCGAAATAAAAGCCTTATGGAATTAAAGTTGTCTTAAAATGGTTGCTTTATGCGTGTACATGGCATGTTTGATGTCGTCAGACACTTTGTTTAATGTATTTGCTGTGGTATACTGTTTTCGGAAACCTGATTGAGATTTATCATGGATGCAATAAGTATTAAGATAATCCATCAACTGCTCGTGATAATATTCTGTAAGACTTTAGACATCGCGGGTAATGTGCTCGAAGGCTTACAGTCGCCTCGTGAATTGGGGTGACCATTCTTGAGTATCTACATCTCCGTGGATACTCTGAAAATCACATTTAAGTGCCTGGCAGAGGGTTCATCGAACCACCTCCACAATTCTGTATTATTCCAATCTCGTATAGCGCGTGGAGAAAACGAGCACCGGTATCTTTCCGTGTGAAGTCTGATTTCCCTTGTTTTATTATGGTGATCGCTTCGCCCTGTGTAGGTCGAAGTTAACAAAATATTTTCGCATTCGAAGGAGAAACCTGGTGATGGAAATTTCGTGACAAGATTCCGCCACAACGAAAAACGCCTTGGTTTTAATGATGTCCACCTGAAATCCTGCTTCATTTCAGTGAGACTCTCTCCACTATTTCTCGATAATACAAAACTTGGTGTCCTTATTTGAATTTTTTCGATGTACTCTTCAGTCCTATCCGGTAAGGATCCCACACCGCGCATCGGTATCCTAAAAGAGGACGGACAAGTGTAGTATGGGCTGTCCCTTCAGTAGATCTGTAACATTTTCTGAGTGTCCTGCCAATAGAACGCAGTCTCCACAACATTTTCTATGTGATCCTTCCAATTTGAGTTGTTCGTAATTGTTATTACTAGGTATTTGGTTGATTTTACGGCCCTTAGACTTGACTGATTTATCATGTAACCGAAGTTTAACGGATTCCTCTTAGCATGTGGATGACCTCACACTTTTTGTTATTTAGAGTCAGTTGCCAATGTTCGCACATTAGATATCTTTTCTAAACCGTTTTGCAATTTGTTTTGATATTTTATGACTTTACCGGTTGATAAACGACAGCGTCATCTGCAAACAACTTAGGACGGCTGCTCAGATTGTTTCCCAAAATCATTTATATAGATGAGGAACAGCAAAGGGCCAATAACAATGTCTTGTGGAACGCCAGAAATTACTTTTGTTTTATTCGGCAACTTGCCGTCGATTACTACGAATTGTGACCTCTGGCAGGAAATCACGGATACAGTCACATAACTGAGACTATAATCCATAAGCACGCAATTTCACTACAAGCTGCTTGTGTCGTACAGTGTCAAAAGCCTTCCGGAGATCCAGAAATAAGGAATTAATTTTAAATCACTTGTCACTAGCACTCAACCCTTCGTGTGAGTAAAGAGCTAGTTGTCTTCCACAAGAACGATGTTTTCTAAATCCGTGTTGATTGTGTGTCAATAGACTTTTTTTTTGAGGTAGTTCACAATGTTCGAACACTATATGTTCCAAACTCCTGCTGCATATCGACGTCAGTGATAGGGGCCTGTAATTACTTCCTTTCTTGAATATTGGTGTGACCTCTGCTGTGCAAATTCCCAATCTTTGGGTAAGGATCTTTCGTCGAGCGAACGGTTGTATATGATTGTTAAGTATGGAACTATTGTATCAACATACTCTGAAAGGAACCTAACTGCTACACAATCTGAACCGGAGGACTTGTTAAGTGGTTGAAGTCGCTTCGTTACTCCGAGGATACGTAATTCTACGTACTCACGTTCTTGATTCGAATTCTGGAAGATTTACTTCGTCCTCTTTGGTGAAAGAATTGGGGAAGGTTGTGTTTAGTAACTCTGCTTTGGCAGCGTCGTCTTAGTATCTCCATTGCTATCGCGCAGAGAAGGTATTGATTGTTTCTTGCCACTAGTATACTTCACTTACGACCAGAATCTCTTTGGATTTTCTGGCAGGTTTAGAGACAAAGTTTAGTTGCGGAAGCTATATAAGCATATCGCATTGAAGTCGAATTAAACTTTGTTCCCACTCACAGGAACATGTGTCACTAACAAAATAGAGCTTGAAAGTATCTGTGAGAAATGATATAATAATATATAATATAATAAAGATAATTATACACGGACTTTTATGTTAAGTTTAAAATCAAATATTATAATCGTTTGTTAAAGTCATAATAACTAGTAACAATGGATTATATTATTGTCCCTGGTCTTACTTGTGTGGAATATTTTGGATATAAACATTTTGATACTAATTTTAGTGATCTTTCTGTCTCTCTCCTCTTCAACTTCAGTGACTTTATTAATGCATGTAATAATTTTTGAATATTTGTTTCCAGATTAACTACTAGCTGTTCAGGTGGACTCCTACTGAAGTGAACAAAAATGCCACGAGTTTGTCTTAACAGTGCTGACATTTTGCTATGTGTGTGGAGAAGTGACATTTGCTTCACAAAAAGTTTTTATTCACTCCTATGCTCATTCCATCATCACCTAATACCTCGAAAGAGATTCTCATGATTGATTTGCATACTGTATGTGTAGAAACATGTTTCACCAGAAACATGTCTGTCGAGAAGATACCGTCTTGTGGATGATATTCTAGCGTAGCTTGAAAGCTGACCGCTGTTAAGGAAAGGTCGTTTGATTCGTCTGCAGTGGCTTCACAAATAGCATCAGATGTTTTTGGCTTTCTATGCTGAAACTATGCAGTCCTTTCATCAGTGCTGAAGGATTCGGCTCGCAGCTTACAAAAAAGTGAGCGTGCCTGATTTTGGCGTTACTCGCATTTTGTTGCGCTGTGTTTAATAACATCCGGTATGCTTTATTTGCATTTCGATAACAAATCAGGAAAGCACATTGTGAGGAGGACAACACAGAAACTTCTGGTTGATGAAAAATACTTGTAAGAGCTGCATGTGTTAACTTACATTACTTTAAGCAAATGTTAAACTCCTCGTTTATAGCTCTTGTGTATCTCCTGGTCTTTGTTGTTACACCATATTGTTTCATCAGCGACTTGAGCCTCTGTAGATTTCAAAAATCTATCGTACACAAACGCATAGCTGAGATACTTCTCTTGCGAGTGAATATGAAAAAGGTTTGCCATTCAAGAAGAAAAAGGAACGACATAGGTAAGCTTGACATGGTCACATATTAACGTACTGACAACGCATAACGTCTCAGAATTATAATTGTTCGTTCTTGAGAATTTAATTACGATTTTACTTTTGCCGCTATAACGTAAAATAGGGGCCAGTTATATTTGCTGATACGTATTTTTTCCCCATCTGTATCATATTTTACTCTACCGAGCTACTTTCGCGACGACATTCACAATACAGAAAAAATTGATAATAATTATTGGTAAGAAAGAACAGCTTTTAAAAGACGTCGTGAAGCTCGTTCTCTTGATACCTGTGGCCTGCACTGCACTGCACGTGCAGCATCGGCCAATTTGTCTCGCTGCTCTCGCTCGCGTAACACAAAATGAAATAATTTAAAAACAACAATGTGAACGCGATTCTTGAGAAAGAAAATATTAAATACATTACATGTCTCTTAAACAAAGCATAGTCAAATTAGACATAACCTATGAGTGCGCCTACGGCAGAACGCTAGTACCAACAATTTTGTGACATTACGTGTCACAAATGTCAACATAGCATGTCTGGCACATGCCTCTCACAGAGTAGCGGAAGAATGAAGATCAGTTCGTAAATGCGGTGGCTGGAAACCTAAGATTATACGAAAAACGTTTCGCGAAGTGTAGCATATTTTCGAAAGAAACAGCGAATTAAGTTCCCGTGAGACAAGTTCTAGTGCACAGTTCATATATTAAAGATTTGCAACAAACGGTACTGAAGGATTTCATGAAAGGACTTTAGGATGTATAAGGAGGCTTCAGCCGAAATGGTATTGATAAGAAAAATCTCGAGGATGCGACATGTATAGCATTGACGACAGTTCGTGCAAAGCTTTTGACAAATGTGGAATAAGAGAATCAGTACTGCAGTTTCAGTGAATACGCCATTTCCACTGAATATTTAGTGCATCGAAACGCAACAGCAAGGGCAATTAGGGGACACAGACAGGTTAGCTTCATTACAATTTTATATTGCACTATTTTTGAGTGCAACTCCAATTGTAAGAGATAAGAGTTTTGGAAAATAATAGTTCTACACAGAAGATTTAGAAAGGTGCTTTAAGAAGTTTCGATCTTTAACACGTAAATAATCTTCTCCTTCATTCCCCCGACTAACATTTCTTATTTGTGTTAGATTTTGTCGGCACAGCACCCAATTTTAGATACGAAAGAATAGTGTCTTGGTAACGAATTTAAAACGTTGTATTGCTCAAGTGTTCGGGATCCATGCCAGATAGAACTAAGAACGGCTATTGACTGTATACTAAGAAAAACTGCACGGTTGGATCACTTGAGGGGCGTCGCGGAAATGCTGAGAAATTTGAACTGGCATACACTTGAAGACGTATATTTTCTGTGAAAGCCTACTTACAAAGTTTCAAGAAACAGTACTAAGAGAGGAATTCAGGAATAAACATCCTCTGTATAGCTCGCAAATGGACCTCGCATTACATGTAAACGGAACGGGAAGAAACCCTAAACCGCAGTACAGTGGAAAACATACTTTGTCATGCACATCACATTGCTCTGCTGAATATGGACAAAAATGTAGAGGTGGCATCTCACTTTTTTTCCTTTATTGTGTTTCAGTATCCCATATGAGCTGAGCGAGCAGCAGCATATGCGCTGCTCTTCAGCCGAAAGACAGTAATTATACAAAGAATACATTTAAAATAACAGAATGGAGAAAACGTGGCGTATATGGATATAAAAAACTGGGGAACAGTACGGAAGAGAATAGGACAAAAAGGGGGCGACTGTAAAATGGAGATAAAAAGAGTAAAAAAGTAGTGCATACAAAAAAAGCACCCACATACTGGGACGATTAAAGAACACAAAGCGAAGTATGACTGAAGCATAAGAGTATCAACAGACAGCGTAGCACATAATAATCACTGACAGTAACACTATGGACAAGACCAGCACACAATTAAAATCACAGCTCTTGACACATAGGAGAACAGTACCAAACACATGATGTATAACACTGGTTACGATGAGCATACTGAGAGGATCTGCCAGGGGCATGGAGATGAGGGGAAGAAGGGAGGGAGCCGAGGAGAGGGTGGTGAAGGAAAGAAGAAAGGGGGGAGGAGAGGGGGCGAGACGGGCGGGGGCGCGCCGAAGAGGGCCAGGGAGGGAGGGATGTGGGAGGGAAGCAGTCAAAGAGGGGGTGCAGGGACTCAAGGAAGGAAAATCTGCTTTGGGAAAATGAGGGGAGAGGAAAGAGGAAGGGAGGGAGGGAACAAAGCCAGGTTACAGTTGGAAGGAAGGGTAGATGTAACGGCGAAGTTCAACATCTGGGAGGGAGAGGTGCTGGAAATTGCTCTGATGAAGGAGATGGAGGGTGTGGAGGTGGAGAAAGGGAGGGATACAGCGATAGAGGTGCAGCAACAGGTGGGAGGTGGAGAGGAAGGAGGAAACTAGGGGGGGGGGTAATGAAGCCTGCAGACAGTGTAAAGGATGCAGAGATGTTGGAGGAAAAAGAGGAGGTGGGGAAAGGGGATGAGGTCATACAGGAGTCGTGTGGGGGGAGGAAGGCAGATATGGAAAACAAGATGGGAGTGCGTAGTGTTTGAGGAGGGCCTTGTAAAAGCGGGGGGAGGGGGCTGAAGATCCAGGCAATGCTGGCATAACAGGGATTTGTAGGTGTGGAGGATGGCGAGAGGCGTATCAGGAGGCAGAGGCAGGAATGAGCTTTCTGCTTGATGGTCAAGAGGTGAGGGGTTAAGGTGAGGTGACAGTTGAGAGTGAGGCCAAGGTATCTCAAGGTGAGGGTGAGCTGGATGGGACGATCATAAATGGTGTGGTAGAAATCGTGGAGACGGAAGGGGCAGGTGGTGCAACCTATGATGATTGTCTGGGTTTTGGAGGGGTTAAGATGAAGGAGCCACTGGTTACACCAAGTGGTGAAATCGTCAAGGTGGGTTTGGAGGGTGCATTGGGACTGTTGAAGGGTAGGATAGAGAGCCAGGAAGGCGGTGGACAAGTGGGAGTGGTTTGGGCATATCTGCAGTGTACAGGAGAGAGAGGAGAGGGGAGAGGATGGAGCCCTGGGGGACGCCAGCAGTGGGATAAAAGATATAGGAGTTGGTGTTGTGGAGGGTGACGTAGGAAGGACGGCGTGAGAGGAAGGAAGCGACCAGACGGACAAAACTGATAGGCAGGGCGTAGGTTCGGAGTTTAAAGAGGGGACCGCCAGGATGCCACACGCGGTCATAGGCATTTTGGAGATCGAGGGAAACAAAACGGGCGGAGCAATGGGAATTAAGCTGGAAGGAGAGAAGGAGGTTATGGAGTAGGTCTTCAGTGGAGAAGTAGGGTCGGAATCCACACTGGATAAGAGGGAGGAGGTGGTGTTGATTAAGGTGCTGATGGATACGACAGGAGAGGATGGATTCGAAGACCTTACTGAAGACAGAGGTGAGGCAGATGGGAGGCAGATGGGACGATAAGAAGAAGCGACAGAAGAAGGTGGCATCTTCCCAAGGGAAACAAATGTAAAACGTTATATACTACAAGTGGCTATGGGCCATAATTGTTCTAAGCAGAAAGTAAATATATTTCTAGAGTAATGATGAGGGCATTTACTTGAGATTTGCTTCAGAGCTTCTGCTCCCCGCGTTGACGGAATTTCTGTATTTTGTTTGTTACGAAAAATGCTGTTCGAACGTTTTATCACTTTGGATTTTACAGTGAAGGAACAAATCTAGCTAAGAAACACAGGTAACAAAATACACAGAAATTTAGTGTACACCTTGTATTCGAAACACGGATTATAAATAGATTTAACCGTCACAATTATTGTGACGAACTATATGTGCTCAAAGTCACAATAACCACCGTTCTTTTTTTTAATTTTGCGCAGCAACTGCATCGCTTACTTCGCAGAATTTTTATCCCGTCACTAAACGGCAGGAGTGTCTTTTCTCCGGCGAACCGCCGCAAGGATCGCGCAGCCGAATTCATCTCGGTATCCGCTGAGTGGCACGATCCTTCCACCTGGCCAACTATCGGTGGCCACAATGTGACCCTTAACAGCGGCGTGGAGCAGGCTGTACCTAAATTCGCCCCGCATTAATCCAAGAGTGAAATTATGTCCGCGTTACGGAGCGGCTGAGTGAGCATGCCAGATTCGGTCAGTATTAAGACACAGCATACGCGTAATCGAAGCCACAGGTAGTGTGTAAAGCGTTAAGTAAATAGTTACCATTCCACGTTACTACTACGCTCGTATCAATTCCAATGTTTTGAAATGTAATTTTTGTGAAAGTTACGATGGGCATGTTGGTCTAACGGTAACGCGTGTGGCTGGAAACAGGTCGCAGGATCGAGTCCTGTCCCGACTCCGGAAATTTTCGATCTGCCTTTAATCTAGTCCAGGAATGGCATGTAGTTCGGATGCTACATTAAACCAAAGGTCCCTTTTCCCCCAATGAATAGAGGGACACGCAACTCGCCGAAGTGACGTCCATTCAAAGGCTTGCAACCAGCCATTGAGTCACAATTAAAATTATCTGAAAATTACAACATCAAAACGCAGCAAATTACATAAATGATTCTATATGATGCCGGTATTACCTCGTCCAAAGGACTAACTGGAAGGCCTGGACCTTAGGGCAGGAGAGCATTCACCTATTATTGTTCACAATATTTATTGAAGTCAATCAACAGAAATAACAGTCATCATAAACTTCACGTGGGAGAAATTTGTACATGAAGCCCATCCGTTGGCTGCAAATACCAGAGAATGTATAACAACTTTTCAAATGAGAAAGATAATACCTTTTTTATAGAAAACAGAAAACACTGCACGCCAAAAGGCCTATCGATAGTTCACTTACAGACAGTGATAAAACATTACTCAAATACATTCGCTTAAAAGAAACACTAACCTTACATGCGGACTCTCAACTAGACAGGCAATAAGATACATCAGACACTTCTCTTACAAATAATTCCTACTGCACGGCATCGGCCAAGTGCAGACATGAACGTCCTGTGGAGCAGCCAACACAGGCCACCTCCTGGTTGAGCTCCTCTGGCCCGATTTATCGGCCAGACCGTCGGCGCAAAGTACAGTATGAAATTAGAATTACATTAATACCTACAGCTGCTGACGAGCGTTGATATATATCAACGGGGGACAGGTGAAAACGTGTGCCCCGACCGGGACTCGAACCTGGGATCTCCTGTTTACATGGCAGACGTTCTATCTATCTGAGCCACCGAGGACACAGAGGACAGTGCGACAGCAGGGACTTATCCCTTGCACGCTCCCCGCGAGACCCACATTCTCACCTTGTATGTCCACACACTACATTCGTAGTGTCACACCTCACCACACTCATTGCTCGTGGAAGACATTCTTACCAAGTCCCGTAAGAGTTCAGGTAATATGTGTGTATCGGCAGAGAAGCAGGAGGTCATGGTCGGTATTGCCAGAACTATATACTTATATGGATATGGTGTCTTCTTTCGGATATCACAATTTTGTTCTTTCGGATATCACAATTTTGCAACGTGATTCAATAATTTAAAGAGTTGACGAAACAAAATCAGGTTCTTGACGCACTCCTTAAGCAGGAAGAGTTACTAAAAATATGCCAAATAAAGTTGCTGAACCGAATGCTGCAGTATATTGCACTTGAAGTCGAGACATGTATCGAATACGTTCATTCTTGCATTTATTGCATGAACTTGGATACGATCATTAAATAGAAGTTACAGAGCTGGTACACATCGTGCAGATCTCACAGAGGCCGGTACAGCATGCACCATCCAATGCAAACTGGCAAGCAAGACATCTGTCCCCAAGAATGGGAATGTTTTGCATAGGAACAATCCTTGTGGATCATGTGTGCCATTGTATCACTCAGATGATCCTCTCATGAAGGATACAGCTACCAGCGAAGTGAGGGAGCTGAAATACGTTTTTGACACCCGCAAAATAATCCAAGGAATGACGGGGGTGGTAAGGACGAGAAGCGTGCATGACTAGCATCTTCTGCTTTGGAGATCATTGCCCTACATGTAGAGAGACCAAAGGTGCTGTAGTTTTATCTCCAGGAGCTCTGACAAACTGTCATGTGAAGAAGATGAAATTAGTTCTAGCTGTCCTGTAATTAATGCAGAAATAGCGAATAGAAATGTGCATTGCACTTTAGGCTTTAGAAGCCCAATATACACACTATAAGCCAAATTGTCAGCAGTAGTTAGCGTTTTTTATACTGTTTGTGGCCGGCCGTGGTGGCCGAGCGGTTCTAGGCGCTTCAGTCCGGAACCGCGCGATTGCTGCGGTCGCAGGTTCGAATCGTGCCTCAGCCATGGATGTGTCTGATGTCCTTAGGTTAGTTAGGTTTAAGTAGTTGTAAGTTCTAAGGGACTGATGACCTCAGATGTTAAGTCCCATAGTGCTCAGAGTCATTTGAACCATTTTGCTGTTTGTGATCGAGAATGACATAGGTCAATTTTAATGGTTAAGTATACTAGGATCCACAGTGCTGTTACCTACAAAACTGCTAATGTCAAAGGACAGGTCCTTGTCTGCTCAAAGTGTCAGGGACATAAGTGGAGTGGAAATTTTATGACGATACAAGGAATCACAGCTAAAGCCTTCATGCAGAAATTTGAAATGGTAATTATTAAACAGACTTGGTTGCTGATATGCGAGTTGTGTACCAAGAAGTGAGCTTGTATCTCACTGATCACACGGATAAAGATGGTGAATCCAGTTCCGTGACTTTGAGGCTTGTAAGCATGGGTGGCAATGAAACTTGAGACATTGTAGATGACATTAGTAGGAATAACAACTTAGTGTGTCCCCTATCATGAGGAAGGGTTTAGGAAACATTACCGAGTTCGAGTGGTACATAAAGAAAGGCACAAAAGGAGATTCTGGGTGTGCTGGAAGAGGATGTCAACGAAGAAGCTGCCAACTCTTATAATAACCTCCTCCTGTTCATTATCAAAAAGGATGGTCCAATTCAGCTGATTTTATATTCATGGCAAATCAACATAATTGAGACAGATAAATTGACCGTAAACCTTAGAAGATTTGTTGCAGTGCACCATGTCAGGTATATGCTGATATCAGTAGATTTGTGTCTGAGTTGCTGGCACATTGAACTTCACCCAGTGTGGTAACAATACACGGAATTTTTAAGTTTCAGATGGTGTTAGCCACTTCAAGAAGTTACTGTTTGGCCTAAGTGTGTAGCTGAGCACCTTCATTATGGGGTGGGTTCCATGGTTTCAGAAACACTAGAGACAAAATGACATTGTACATAGATAAAGACATGGGAAGAACATTATGCGGAACTAGATCATCTGCTCAGTGCTTTCAAGAATCAGGGAACTTCAGTCCACCTAAAGAAGTTGGAGTTCAAACATGGATGTAGGCCTGAATAACTTCTGTGGATGGTAACAGGCTGGGCAGAAGTAGACTTGAGGCTATATAGAATTACACTGTACCATAAACAAAATAGCAAGTTTGTGTATTTCTAGACCTCACTTATTTCTACAAGCAATTTACAAATGAGACAGTCACAAGTATAAACACATGTCATTTGACGGGGAAGAATGTTGCATCGAGTTACATAGAAGTTGAGCAGGAACTGTTTGAACAAGTCAAGGAAGCTGTATAGATACCTCTACTTCTGTTCCATCCCAATTTTAGTAGAGAATTCTGCAAGTTCATGGATATGTCTCACACTGATATTGGGGTACAAGTGGTAGAACAAGACTGAATAAAAGTCAAACAGATGACTATATTTGGTAGCCACGTCCTTAATAAGTCTTAGAGAAATTAGTGACTAAATTAGAGGCACTGGCAATGGTCTGCCTATTTACTAAATGCAAATACTTTTTAATAGGCAGAGTAACAGTCTACAGTGATTACAAAACTTTTGAATTCTTAATGAGTGCAAAAGTGGTATATGGACAGCTCTCTTTCTGGGCAGTTTGTTGTACGGCTTTGTACACAATGGTAAGGAGAGGAGGGCTACAGAGAGGTGCAGCAACTGTCATTGTAGGAAAGCTGAACAGGAGCAGAAGCGATTAGCGAAAAAGTTAACACATTAAAAGGAAGATTTACTTAACTGGTATTTCTTCAGGCATATGAAGACTCATTACAAATAATCAGCAAGAATTACCGTCCAGGTGATACAACAGCAACTTTTTCTTGTGTATATGAATGACCTTCAATCAGTAACATTACCAGAAGCCAAGTTCGTTTTGTTGCCGATGATACAAACATTGCAATAAACAGCAAATAAAGTGTAGTCTTAGAAAGGTCAGCTAATAAAATATTTGTGGACATTAATCACTGGTTCCTAGCCAATTCTTTGTCACTAAACTTTGAAAAAACACACTACATGCGGTTCAGAACTTGTAAGGGGTGTCCCACGAGTATATGCCTAACATACGATGACAAGCAGATAGAAGAAGTTGACAGTGTTAAATTCTTGTGATTACAGCTTGATAAATTCAACTGGGAGGAGCACACCACAGAACTGCTGAAACGTCTTAACAAATCTCTATTTGCAATGAGAATTGTGTCAGACGTAGGGGATATAAAAATGAAAAAGCTGGCACACTATGCTTACTTTCATTCCATAATGTCATATGGGATTATTTTTTTGGGAAATTCATCAAGCCAAGGTAAAGTTTTCTGGGCACAAAAACGTGCAGTAAGAGTTATATGTGGTGTGAACTCAAGAACATCCTGCAGAAACCTGTTTAGGGAACTAGGGATACTAACTACTGCTTTCCAATATATTTATTCCTTAATAAAATTTGTCATTAAAAGATATCACTTTTTCAAACAAACAGCTCAATTCATGGAATCAGTACTAGAAATAAGAATAATCTCCACAAGGAATTAAAGTCACTTAGCATTGTACAAAAAGGTGTGTATTATTGAGGAACACACATTTTCAATAACTTGCCAACAGCCATAAAAAGCTTAACAACCAACGAAATTCAGTTCAAGAGAAGCCTAAAGGATTTATTGGTGGCCAACTCCTTCTACTCCATTGATGAATTTGTAAGTAGAACCAACTGATTTGCACAATTTCAGAGCAGCAATGTGTTCATTGTAAATAAGTGTGTGTGTGTGTGTGTGTGTGTGTGTGTGTGTGTATGTAAGTACAATCTAACTTCCGCAAAAGTTCAGCGCAGTAATGCATTCATTGTAAATAAGTATTTATAATATAAACCTAATAAATAAATAAAAAACTTTTTTATTTCAAATACAGTGCATTAGTATTTGTAAAATGATTCTTTCATATAGCGTTCATTAAAAAATGACGACCATGCCGCTTAGGACCTGTGGAATGGTACATTAGCTTATTTGTTTGAGTTGTAAAAATTTGTCATGTATTGTTGCTTTTCTGACATGTTCTACATCATGGAGGACCTCCTCACTACAGATCAATTGGAATGAAAGTAAATCTAATCTAACAAGGATGAGGCTCTCTGAACAGAAGCATGAACAGTGGTGTCAGAGCTGCAACTAGGCAGGGCCTGTGTAGTGTCATATAACAAAGTAGCTCCGAGTGCTAGTTGACATTGTAGCTGCCATTGGCCATCCTACAATCTGATTGCAGAGAGCATTCACAGTCCAGAGCAGCTGGAGGTGTGTCTCAGTAGTTACACACCATTGGGTCTGCCAGATCCTGCATGACAACTGTTGGCATCTGACACAAACTCGCAATTCCGAAGCCAACTTTAATGCCTGTGATGTGGTATCGATACACGAAAATGACACCACATCCCCCCTCACCTTCTCACAATCGTTGTGTCGTGTAGATACGCTAATGATGATTGGGAGGGGGGAGGGTTGGATGCAGGTTACAGTGAGGAGACAGGAGACAAAACTGAGACCGATGCTGAGCTCCTGCCCCCCCCCTCCCCCCTCTTCCTTGGCATGTGCCCTGAGCCCATTTGGGAACACCAAGCAAATCTGGGCATAGGGCATGCACTCATATCCGGAGGCAGAGGAACAAACATAGTTTGAGGCATGTTGATGATTGCAGAGCGACCAAAGGTGGCACATAGGACAGCTGCAGGGAAGAGTGGCTGTCAACATGGCGATGGCAGTGAAAGGGTGTCGACTTCCATTGGCTCTGGGAGTGGTGCCGAAGGTCCGGGGCATGTGGGAGCCAGATGCAGTGAGGGCTGCTGCGTCCAGGCACGCATGGAATCCGAAGGAACAAAGGCTGTGGCAGGATCACGCTATTCACGCGGATATATGTTGTTCTTGTAGTGTCACACAAACCCTTTCGCTCCGTGCAGTAAAAAGAGAGAACGCCCAAGAAGATGTACAGTGGTGTCTTGCACCCAGCGCCTCCATCCACCATACAATCTATGAAGACCTTATCGTTAGTGTGACACTTTGCCTGCCTGGGTGGAGTGATCGATGTCTTCCGTGGTGCGTGCAGCAACTGAAGCAAGTTGTTGTGCCGCCGTCAACGTAACGCGACTGGCAAGCGTCTGTCGCATGGCTGAGAGTGGTAGGAAGACAAGAATAGCAACAGAGCTTCAACCTGTGTGTGGGAGGATTGCTTAAATATTCATACAAAACATTCAGCTTCACCACTGGAGTGTGGGCTAAACAGTGCACTCATAATGTGGTTGATGCTGGGTGCAGCGCAAAAGTGTTCAAACTTGGTGGCAAAAATTTGAGATCCATTGTCAGTCTCAACTCTTCAGGCAAAGCCTCTAGCCAAAAGATCGACGACAAGGCCTGGATTGTGAAATGAACTGTAGTAGAGTGCATACTGGGGCCCGAAGGGAAATTTGCTGAAAGTATCAAATAAAATGAGGCAACGTGTATTCCAGTAAAGACCAGAGAAATAAAAGTGCGATCGATGCCAAAGTGCTTGAGGTTTACACCATTCCAAGAACTGCTGAGGCGGGGCTGACTGTTTATCAGCGCAGCTTTGGCACTGAGAAGTCAACTTTTCAATTTGCTTATCCAGTCTGTGCCAAATACAATGATATCACGACAAATGCATGGTGCAAATAACGCCCCAGTGACCTTGTTGTATCAAATGAAGCACGTCAGTCTGGAGAACCTGGAGTGTCATAAAAGGTGACTTAGGCGTATTATTGGTACAAGGCAAAATGACACCTGGATGAACTGCAAGGGCATGGGGATGGGTAAATTGTCAGCCAACCACAGATCTAAGAATGTGTCTCGCTGAACGCGGCCAACCAGTGCGGATATAGAGCAACAGAATCTGCAAATCAGGATCCACTACTGTAGCCTGGGCAATATCCTGGTGATTAAGAGGAAGACCATGTAAAACCCCTATGTCCTGGGCATCAGTCTAGCAACAAGAAACAAAGGACTCGTCGAATGTTGAATCTGAGCGAACAGGGAGGCGAGAGGGAGAGCATATGCGTTGGCATGCTTAGAAGTGCCAGATTCACAATCTCATAGAGGTAATTTGACAAAAGAAAGCCCACTGTAGCAGTTTCTGTGGTGTTTATAGTCCATCAGCAAGTAAATAAGACGTTGCATCCAGAGCCAAGACTACAGCGCAGATCAAAACGAACAAGGCATTAATCACTAAGCAAATCATTTTCCAACTTCTGGAAAGCGGACTGACACTTGAGCGACCAAACAAAAGTAACATTCCCCCTGCGGAAACGATCAGAAGAAGCCGCGATTTGAACGGCGTTAGGAATACATTGGACGTAATGCGTGAGCTTCCTTAACACGGACTGCAATTCCTGCGCATTGCGCGGAAGTGGAAGGTCATTGGTATCAAGCAAATGTGATTGCAGTGAGTGAACACCCTAGGTAGTTCAATGATCATTGGAACGGCGGAAAGTTCCACGGGACTGGAAGAAGGCCTAAGCAATAGCAATCTACAAAAAGGGTAGAAAATCGGATGCACAGAATTACCGGCCACTTTCATTGACATCGATTTGTTGTAGAATCATGGAACGTATTTTGTGTCCAGACATAATGACCTATCTAGACTCCGAGGAGCTCATCTGCAGTAACCAGCACGGTTTTAGGAAACATCGGTCATGCGAGACACAGCTCGCCCTCTTTGTGCATGATATACAACAGGCTCCAGATACCGGCTCCCAGGTTGATGCCATATTTCTCGACTTTCGAAAGGCGTTGTAGTCAGTTCCGCACTGTCGCTTGCTCCAAAAAGCGCGCGCTTAACGGGCTATCCGATGACACATGCGATTGGATAGAAAGTTTTCCAACAGACATTGAGCAATGTGTCGTCCTGAACGGGGTGACCAACAGAAACTTCAGGTGTGCCCCAGGGCAGCTCAATAGGTCCGCTGCTTCTTACGATTTACATAAACGATCTGGTTGATGGTATTGACAGCGGCCTTAGACTGTTTGCCGATGATGCTGTAGTCTACCGGAAAGTAGTATCAAACGAAAATTGTGAACAAATCAATGACGATTTGCAGAAAGTAAATACGTGGTGTAATGACTGGCAGTTATCTCTCATTATTAGTAAGTGTAAACTACTGCGTATAACAAGGCGAAAATCGCCATTAATGTAAGAGTGCAAAATAAGTGCCCAGTCTTTGGAAGCGGTAACGACCGTCAAGAATCTGGGTGTGACTTTTCGAAATGATCTCAAATGGAATGATCAGATTACACAAGTAACGGGTAAGGCGAACTCTAGATTTCGGTTTATTGGTAGAATCCTGAAGCGGTGCAGTCCTTCAACAAAGGAAATAGCTTACAATACGTTTGTTCGTCCGGTCTTGGAGTATTGTTCATCTGTATGGGACCCTTACCAGTTGGGTCTGATTCAAGAGATTGAGAAGGTCCAAAGAAGAGCGGCAAGACTCGTGACTGGCACATTTAGCCATCTCGAGAGCGCTAAAAATCTCATAGAAAGTTTGAAGTGGGATAGACTTGCAGATAGACGGCGCGCTAAACAGAAGGGGCTGCTCACTAAATTCTGAAATGCGATCTTCACCGAGGATGTAGAGCATATATTATAACCGCGAGTGGAACAGAGGGGGGGGGGGGGAGGAATATTTTGGCGCGAATTGTGCTCTCCGCCACACACCGCTTTGTGGCTAGCGGAGTATATATGTAGATGTAGATGTAAAATGACTGACTGCTGGGGCTTTCCGCCTATACAGGCACGGTTGCAGGCTGTGGCACCCATCAAAGAGGACCGAAACGACGCATGCGCGGAAGGTGACTTGGGCAACTCGAGGCAGCTCTGAGCCGCCATCTGGACCGAGTGAAGTAGATGGCGTCACGGCCCAGCTCCGCGTTTGAAACTGCCGCGCCCGTCTCCCGACAAGCGTCAAGCAACCCGTCTGTGCTATCACCTGTATCCAAAGCCGTGTAACCCTGGTCCTTGTTAAAATTGTTGCTGTCTGATCAGATCTCAGCTGTTTATACCGGAATCCCAATATATTGTCGCATGAGCCGAGACTCTCGTGTTTTCACACTATTTTATGTCCGGTTTCCAGAGACAGCCTAGGTCGCGTTGTCAAGTTTCCTCTGTTTAATACGTCCATTGTGCTCGGTACAACACTTTGCAACTGCGCGAATTGTCTGACCTACATAGATGCTGCCGCTGCCGAATTCGCAAGGGACACCATACAAACCGGGCACACTGAGAACTATGTCGCCTTTAACAGGGGGTAGCATATTTCGTATCTTGGCGGTGGGCTGAAAACTGGTCTCAGTCCATGCCTCTACAGCAAACGTCTTAACTTGCTGCAAGCTGCCCCATAGTATGGCAGGAAAGCAGGGGGGTTCGGCCTCTTCCGTCGTTTCACAAAGCGTCCTCCTTCGGTGCCATCTGAAACGATTTTCAATGTCTCTCTTGCTACGAGTACATTTTGCAAGTAAATAAATGCCGTGTGCCTAGGGCCTCCCGTCCGACAGACCTTTCGCCTGGTGCAAGTTTTTCTAGTTGACGCCACTTCGGCGACTTGTGTATCTATAGGGATGAAATGATGGTGATACGGACAGCACAATAGCCAGTCCCAGAGCGGCGAAAATCTCCGACCCAGCCGGGAATCGAACCCGGGCAGTTAGGTATGACATTCCGCCGTGCTGACCACTCAGCTACAATGGGCGGACATTTTATAAGTCATACAAATATTTCACACTTGGAAATTCTGTAAATTACACCAGTATTGTCAATGTTCCTATGTAATTCCATGATGTATGCGTACGCGCGTCTGCGTCTGTGTGAGCGCACACATGTCACGTGTGAATGTGAGTGTGAGCAAGAAGAAATATTTTGCAAACGCAGAATTTCAGGTTCAGTATGTAATATAATTTTTTTTAGTGATTTTTTTTTAGTGTGGTATAAAACAGAGACAGGTGGAATTCACTGAGGTTTTTGGTATTACACGTAGGTTACAGAGTGGAGTGAATTATCTTAGAGGTTCAATAATTTTAACAGACAGCCGTACCGCGGTTTAAAAATCACGAGTTCATATAGCACTGTAATATCTCGGAAAGGAGACAACACTTCCTCCAGACACTTCCTCATTCTACAGTGTTGTCAAATCGTGTATAAAGCTGTGCTTAGAATTCTGAGGAGCAGTCGATTTTGTTGGCCGCATTAAGTGAACAGTCCTCGCTTACCCTTTGCGCCGGCTGGCCGGCGGCCAGAATTTATGATCAAGACTGTATTTCTCTCTACTGCAGCTTGCTTTAAATTAAACTTTATGTTCCTGTGACTGCCTACTCCCTCTCAGCCACAGATCCGTACTAAATGTTACGAATATACTCAGACCTTCCGAGATGCTACTCCAGGCGGGTGTAAAATGAATGTGAGCAACAGAGAATAATAAAAGCTAAAATGAAGATTTGGCCCTGTCTGACTACTCCCTGAAGCAAATCTTAGGATCTCTTCATTCTATAAATTACAATCTAAAAATTAATGAATGATGAAGGCAACTAATCCTGCTAAATGATAAACGTTTCTCTGCTTATATATTTATTGCAGATTAAAAGAAACCTTTATATTACAAAGTTTACATTTCTTAAGTAGAATGCCAATCAATTGCCCAACGTTGCCCCTTATGACTAGGTGGTCTAATACCATTAACGCGAAATGACTAACATCGTCTACGTACCAAAGACTAGAAGACACTATTTTCAAAGATGATCTACGGTGGTGTGGAACCTCAGTGGAAATAAACTAATGTGATAACAGCTGTTTAGCTTCTATAGCCCTAATAAGCCAAAGCAATTTGCGATATCACCACATGTACTGCGTCCGGTGCGTCGAAGTGATGGTTCTCGTACTCGTCTGTGACTATGGGAGAACTCCAGTCACAAACTCAAACACAAGGACGGCAAAGGCGGTCCTCTAATATAACCTAATAATATCTTCTCCTCTCTGTGTTCTACAGCCACAAGGACGGAATTCAGATAACGTCTCAACGTAAGTATAGGCAGAAGAAATGCTCTCAATTACTGAGCACTGCGTACTCAACGACGACTTCCAACCCGGAGGTGAAGTCCAAAATCGTATAGGTTCGCAACAGTACTGTGCTTAACTGTTCGAAATATATAGTCTCCTGAGAGCAAAGACAGCAAGTCCGTCTGTACCAACAAAGCTGATATCGAGTGACAGTCACACACGGGCGCTCACAACGGAAGGCCCCGTCTCTCCACTGCTTGCCACCCTGCAAGGTTCAGGTCCCCACCATCGTAATTCCGAAAACGAATCATACTTCCGAAACCACGGAATATTCTCCCCCTCTACCGATTCTTGCGAACGCCGACCAACCATATTTTAGTCTTTTGTCGTCCAGCGCGGAAAGTTTTGCGAGGAAATACCTATACTCATACAATGGTACGCTTCTGAGTAAAAATCCTTGGAAATAACACAGGCTACGTGGTTTCCGAGCTGCCTCTTCTTCGTTCACCTCACCTGCGTCCAAGATTTGCAAAGTTCGGAAGTATTATCCGGTTATCCTTCCGGCCCTACTACAATAGCGGCCGATCGCCACTGCATTGTGTATTCGCGCTAAGGTTTCATGGTGTCCGTCTAGCTACTTCCTGTATTTAAGCAGGAGCAACACCTGTGTGGGCCTTCCATCCAGAGTTTGTTCTGCCTGCCATTTTATCTCGATTGACGTTCCAACTTCTACTAGTATAGGCAATAATTCATTACGCCGTTTTGATATTAAAGACACTCTGTAACTTTTTATGCAATTTTTTTACGAGGCATACGTGACAATGTCAGTCTCCTTTATATATTCATATATACGATGTACAACCTATCACATGATACCTAATTGTGTTTGTAGATCATGGCAAAGTATGTGGATGAGTGCTTTTAAGGTGCGAAATTACAGCCACCTTACAACCTGTAAGGTATAATGGGATTTAGCCCAGGAATGAATCTTGCCGAAGAAATGTTGAAACCAAAAGGAAGTTTCCGAAACTGATAAACGCCGAATCAAAGAAAAGCTGCATATTTTCTACATTCTGGATGAAGTTCAGTTTGACAAAGGTGGATCTGAAATCAATAGAAGACAACACTCTTAGGCCACAGAAAATTTGAAGAAGTTTTTCCAACGTTTGCAACCTGTCTGTTTCAGGGATGACTATCGTATTTATTTGTCTGGAATCTAAGACAAGCCTGATCCGTTTTTCTTCTCAACAACATGTAATGGATTATTGTGTAAGCTTATCGCTGGTTCAATAATGTCCTCGTCAAGCATAGATTGTATTTCCTTTCTAACACTGTTCCTATAATGTGTTGGAATTACATATGGTCTGACACAAAGTTTAGTATGCTCACGAACACGAAATTTGAATTGAAGTCATTTAATTGTTCCAGTTTTGTGAGTAAAAACTGTGGAATGTGCTTGTAAGATGTCAAAAAGTTCCGTCGAAAGTTTCAAACTGATCTGAAAAACGGTAAAGCCGATTGATTTCCTCGTCAAGGTTTGAAAGCCAATCTTCTAATTTCAAAGCTGTTAACTTACCTTCTTTCTCTAAACTTGTTTCAGCGCCGTGAAAGTTTAAAATTGCTTTATACTCATTCAAAAAGTCTACACCTAAATAATATCTGTTGACAGTAATAGAACAATAAGAAAATTCATAATAAATCTCTGGCTTCGACAAAAGCCTTCTAAGTTGGCGTACATCTACACTTTTTTCCAAAAATTTCACCTTGTATTTTAATCTTGAATAAAGGAAGTGTGGAGCAATCGTTCGATTAGTTGCATTTATAAACTGTTCCACTAATTACCGAAACAGAAGTTCCGGAATCAAGTACTGCCGTAAATTCTGTCATTTGTTGTGATATGAAGTTCACGATACGCAGTATATTTCTGTTTAATGTCATGTTCCTCGAGTAAAATGTCTTCGATTTTCACGTAATTGATAGTCACGGCAGCTACGTCGTGAGCTTCATAAGTACGTTTTGTGGCTGGGTCATTGTCTATTATCTTTTTATTGTCCGCCTGCGCAGCGCAGCGCTAGCGTTTCCGCCTATCCCGCAGGGGGCCCAGGTTTGATTCCCGGCTGGGGATTGTGTGTTGTGTGTCTTTCATCATCATTGACCCGCAAGTCGCCGAAGTGGCGTCAACTAAAATGGACTTGCAATGCGGCGGCTGAACTCCCATGGATGGGGCCTCCCGGCCAACAATGCCATACGCTCATTTCCATTTTTTTTCTCTCTTTGTTGTTGCGCATCGTTACTGGGATTTGAAGATCTAATTTCTACAACATCAGCTTGTCGAGGGGGCTTGCCCTATTTGAATCACGGCTGTTCTGATTAAATTCAGGTCTTACGTCATGACAATAGCGTCTGTCGTCTTGTCGGTAACTTCTTTCTTGCCTATTAAGTGGTGGAGAATTTCTCCCGGAATCTTAATTACGAGGTGGACTGTTGCGTCTGACTTTCTGTCTCCCCTGATAATAATTATTCCGGTTCCCATATTGTCTATTTCTACGGCCGTCTCTGGGATAATCATTATCACGGAAATGCGATGTTTCTCAATAACTACTGTTATTCCGTCAATGGTTGTCACATGGGTGGTGTCTGTTTTGGTCACTATGTGCGTTGTAACAGTAGCCTTGTGTACGGCTATTATTTCTATCGTCACGAAATTGTGATGGATGTGACCTGTAATTGTTGTTTTCCTGTTTTCGTATCATGCCATTTTCCGTGTCGATTTCCAATTCTTGCAAAAGTCCCTGAAAAGCTTCGATATCATCTCTACAGCGTCCTTCCAAAATCAAGCAAATGCGAATAAGTTCCGAAGGGCTGTACGAGTTTGACAAATACTGGTTCTTGTGTAACATATCTTCAAAATATTTTACAGGGCTGAAAAATTCAGACTGTTCGAAATGCTTCATGATTATAATACTGTGTTTTACTCAATCTTGAGTAGCCTGAGATCAATAGGCAGTAAGGAAGGGATGATAAAAATCTCCTTCACAGTCAATCAATGTCGTGTGGCTAGGGCGTCCCGTCGGGTAGACCGCTCGCCGGTCTTTCGAGTTGACGCCACTTCGGCGACCTGCGCGTCGATGGGGATGAAGTGATGATTTTTATGACAACACAGCACTTAGTCTCAGAGCGGACAAAATCTCCGACGCAGCCGGGAATGGAACCCGGCTCCTTAGGACTGACAGTCTGTCGCGCCGACCACTTTTTTCTTTTTCTCTTTTTAATTTTTTTTACATTTTTAAATTTTTTTATTTGCTTTGGGGATGTGCCAATAGCGCCATCTCAATAGTGGGTTGTCAGTTATGACGATACGAACTTAAGGATAACACAAAAAACTCTAAGCAAAATAATAATAATAATAATAATTCCGACCCCCTGAGGAATCGAACCTGGACCCCATCGATTAGCATTCTACTGAGCTGACAGTGCAGCTATTTTTTTGCCTTGACCACTTTTTTTCCTCCTTTATTTTACAGCCCCTTCGGAAAATGGAACCTGTACTTTTCATCCTATAGCAAAAAAATCTGGTCCACTTCAGGCGTCGGCTCCTGACTAAACCTACCCAAGAGAGCTGCATTCACAGTGACAGTCGCGAATAACCGATCGCATTCTTACAGCTGGTTCATTTTCTAAATAGCCACACATAAATTCTAATCTATGCTCTAATAACCAGTTAGGAGGAAAACAATGAGAAAATTGATGAAGCCGAGCTTGTGGATGTATATTACTAGAATTACAGAATTTCTTAAATTTACACGTTGTGATGGAGAGGTTATAGTTAAAGTCATCGTGACGCCGAGTCGCAAATCGGTCATTCTTACGTCATGTCGGTGGTTCCATCTCACGGCTCGCTGCACCCTGCCGACTCCTTTCAAAATCTCCGAAATACCATGTGTTAGACTTTTCCGTGTTTCTAAACCCTCTCCTCGTGCAGGAGCGAGAGTATCCTCTGAAATATGTAATTCTTGTATCACCTGTGCCAACTGATGTTCTAGTTCTTTTGTGTTGCACACTGATTTGTTTCTGACTCTGAATTTTCTAATTTCCTCCTACTCTTCTGTGTTAGTAAAGACTATCGGTCTTGTATCATTAAAATCATCATCTACCTTAGTAGATGTATATGTTGACTGATCCGATAGTTCAGGTACTTTTTCCTGTAATGTGTTGATTTCCTCCGAGTGTTTGTTTGAACCAAGTTTTATTGTGTCCATTTGTGCCGTAATCGTATCTATTGTGTCCTTTAAGTTTCACTGATTGTTTACAAGTGGCGCGACCGTATCGGTAGATGCAATAGAGTCAGTTTTAGCCTACAAGGGGACGTGATTTTCGTGTACAATGGTCTGCAGTCCTTTTACTGCTGCTTCATGATTCTGTAACGTGTTTTCACGTAGCAAAAAAATAGGCTGAAAATGCTCAAGTTATGTTTTTATATCTTCAGAATTTTTTGATATTTCGATTCGATTTTGCATATCTCAGCAGTCACCCAATTGTTCCTTCAAGTGTTTGTTTAATTTCGTCCATTGTGTCTAACTTTTGAAGTTGTTGCTGTATTCGTTCCTGATTTTGTTCCATTTCTTGCTGTGTTTGCTTTTCTGTTTGATCAAATTTTTGATTTAATTGTAATAACAATGCATTAGTGACTGAAACATGTTCCTTTGAGTTTTTCGTCACTTAAATTGCACTGGCAATATTTGTATTTTGAAAAGCAGAGATTAAGTCTTGACGTAATTGAGAAAAGTGTATTGATGCAAAACCTGAATCTACGGTATTTTCAAGATTTTGTTGTGTTATTTCACATTCTGAGGTGAACTGGTACCGACCGATCGATCGACAATAGCTCCATATTTACTGACTGTTTCAATTTCTGCCCCGTTACTTAGTGTCTGGCCCATGTCCCTATGCACTGTTACCAAATTATTGTCTTGAACATTTGTCAATTCATTACTAGGTGGTGCTAACAAGATACGCTCGTCGTCACTGTCATTTCTCACTTTGCTTCGCAGACTGGTTTTATGCTTTTCACTCGCCTTGATTATCACAGTCTCTCACAACAACACACAAAAAGCAATGTGAACAGCAAAAATAGGAAGACACACTAAAATAGGGATATAAATAATCAGTATCTAATTGGATGCAAAAGCGACTGCGAGATGCTTTGTGCAAATCCACATGCATGCCACAACTACTTGCTCATGACAATACAGTGCAACAATAAGAAACTACTTAAGAAAGTGTCATATATACAATTATGCGTTAGCAGTAAACAATAACTAATTTCTAATCACGTGCTAATTATTTAACCTACAAGAAAATCAGAAGATTCCAGTGAAGTATCCTCGGCTAAGGGTCAACAGGCGAAACTTCTTTGTACGAGTCTACTGAAATAACTGAGTAGATGAAACCTGTTAGTGTTTACTTAAATTGACCAGTGAAACTGCTGCTACTGTTTCGTTTCTTATTTTTATAATTTCAACACTGACCTACGGAATTTTCCCTAACAAAGAAAAGACAGACTTAACCCATTCATTTATTACCCACAATATACAATCCAAACGCAATCTGACTGCTCTACCCTGACAGCGTGACTTCAAATAATCAACACAAAAGAATGGCCCTGTATTGGAAGAAATCCTAACAGTAACCCATGCTTTTCGTAAGTCACTTACCTCACAGAGAGTCTTCATAACACGAACTACAGCAATTATAGCAAGCAGTAACTACAGTCAGCTAAATAAAATGTTTCTTACTACTATAGGCTCTAATTACTAGGAGGCATATGGTTAACAAAAGAAAGATTTTGTTGAAGAGCAAACAATGTATTTAGCAGATTTTACCTTATTCATTTGACATTCCGTTCCAGAAATTATATACTCGTCAATAATTCGACTACTCAAACAGCACAAACTACATCCATCCTCATTTTACAATGCATGTCTTACCAACACTGAGTCTCCACGAAGGACACACGTAACAAGTCGTGCACTAGCTAACTGCTAACTGTGAGTCCGTCCAACCACAAGAGTCTCTTACCGAGGGCTGTCAGCGATATTAATTACAGTCTATAGCGCTGCCAACATACAAACATATAAACAGGCTATTTACAATGTTTTCCCGGCGGGGGTCAGGGATTTTCTCTGCCTCGTGATGGCTGGGTGTTGCGTGTTCTCCTTAGGTTAGTTAGGTTTAAGTAGTTCTAAGTTCTAGGGGACTGATGACCATAGATGTCAGATCCCATAGTGCTCAGAGCCATTTCAACCATTTTTTTCACAATGTTTTCCCGCTTTGTCTGTATGCGGTATAAATACACTCCTGGAAATGGAAAAAAGAACACCTTGACACCGGTGTGTCAGACCCACCGTACTTGCTCCGGACATTGCGAGAGGGCTGTACAAGCAATGATCACATGCACGGCACAGCGGACACACCAGGAACCGCGGTGTTGGCCGTCGAATGGCGCTAGCTGCGCAGCATTTGTGCACCGCCGCCGTCAGTGTCAGCCAGTTTGCCGTGGCATACGGAGCTCCATCGCAGTCTTTAACAGTGGTAGCATGCCGCGACAGCGTGGACGTGAACCGTATGTGCAGTTGACGGACTTTGAGCGAGGGCGTATAGTGGGCATGCGGGAGGCCGGGTGGACGTACCGCTTAATTGCTCAACACGTGGGGCGTGAGGTCTCCACAGTACATCGATGTTGTCGCCAGTGGTCGGCGGAAGGTGCACATGCCCGTCGACCTGGGACCGGACTGCAGCGACGCACGGATGCACGCCAAGACCGTAGGATCGTACGCAGTGCCGTAGGGGACCGCACCGCCACTTCCCAGCAAATTAGGGACACTGTTGCTCCTGGGGTATCGGCGAGGACCATTCGCAACCGTCTCCATGAAGCTGGGCTACGGTCCCGCACACCGTTAGGCCGTCTTCCGCTCACGCCCCAACATCGTGCAGCCCGCCTCCAGTGGTGTCGCGACAGGCGCGAATGGAGGGACGAAAGGAGACGTGTCGTCTTCAGCGATGAGAGTCGCTTCTGCCTTGGTGCCAATGATGGTCGTATGCGTGTTTGGCGCCGTGCAGGTGAGCGCCACAATCAGGACTGCATACGACCGAGGCACACAGGGCCAACACCCGGCATCATGGTGTGGGGAGCTATCTCCTACACTGGCCGTTCACCTCTGGTGATCGTCGAGGGGACACTGAATAGTGCATGGTACATTCAAACCGTCATCGAACCCATCGTTCTACCATTCCTAGACCGGCAAGGGAACTTGCTGTTCCAACAGGACAATGCACGTCCGCATGTATCCCGTGCCACCCAACGTGCTCTAGAAGGTGTAAGTCAACTACCCTGGCCAGCAAGATCTCCGGATCTGTCCCCCATTGAGCATGTTTGGGACTGGATGAAGCGTCGTCTCACGCGGTCTGCACGTCCAGCACGAACGCTGGTCCAACTGCGGCGCCAGGTGGAAATGGCATGGCAAGCCGTTCCACATGACTTCATCCAGCATCTCTACGATCGTCTCCATGGGAGAATAGCAGCCTGCATTGCTGCGAAAGGTGGATATACACTGTACTAGTGCCGACATTGTGCATGCTCTGTTGCCTGTGTCTATGTGCCTGTGGTTCTGTCAGTGTGATCATGTGATGTATCTGACCCCAGGAATGTGTCAATAAAGTTTCCCCTTCCTGGGACAATGAATTCACGGTGTTCTTATTTCAATTTCCAGGAGTGTATTCGAGACGATGCTCAATGAAACGCGAGTCACTTTGGATCCGTCGATTGGAGAAGAACCCACCAATGAGCACGAACTGTTTGCTCATGATGGAATTCACTTAGCTGCGACATAAAGCACTCATAACTACACAGAACACTTTTCTGACAACGACTGACGCTTGCTACGCATTAGGGATGCAGCACATTGCATCCTAAAACCGCAGTTCCAAATGAAATTACTGATTTGACTATTAATGGGATGATGGTAGCTTCTGTATATTGTAGGTCTGACGATATAGTATTGTTTATAAATATTGAACGTTTGGCGGTCTCTTATATACTGGCTATGTCGAGATGGGTGCAGACACGACGGGTTTAAAGAGTAGATTTTCAGGCACTGCCAGACACGTAAAAAACCGACTGGGTAAAATGGATATCCATATTTTACAGCTGAGAAACCGGTATTTTTACGTATTTGTTTGATATTGGTTATAACACGTGACTCTTTTTTAACGAATAATAGTGTAAAACAAACTGAAGTATCAGTTAGCCACAGAAGCAGTGGAAAAAGTTTTTCATCTTTAAGCAAACTTTTTTATAGAACGAGTAATGTTTCCTAGTAAAATTTGCATTGCTTTGGAGTACTGCGTTGCTATCGAATATGAGGAAAACCGAACAATGCTTTTGTAATAATATCAATAGACACGAACAGCAATCGTTAGCATGTGGCGTGGTGTGGCCTATTAGATTGTACGTGTATACATGCCGATTGCAAACTTGCCCCATTTGCTCTATTGGTAGTCGTTGTCGGACATCAGTTGTAACCATCCCTGGTAGACGGGATGTACCAAGTACATCATAAATGAAGTACGTTTGTTTTAAAACGTTAAAAATAGAGGAGTCATTACAAACTTGCGACATAATATAAAGAGAAAACTTAAAACTTAACGGTTCATTCATAGCAAAATAGAAAGCAGCTGATCTACTGCTTATGTCTACACAACATGCTTTTATCTTCAGCCTCAGTTTGCAGCCTTCAGCACCGATTATTCGTAATGTCCAAATAGTGGTATGATCCTCGAAAACAACATAATTTTTTAGCAGAGTTTCAAAAAATTAGAACCAGTGATTTTTTGTGGCAGTCAACCATTTATTACTTTTCGAGAAAAGTAGCGAATGGCGAAAGGAGTAAGTTTTCTTTTATTTGTCTAGTTAATTTGATATTTGATTCTACGTATCTTTAAACGGAGGGAGTCAAAAGTTCAACTTTTATTACGGGAAATAACAGGAAAAAACGGAAAATCGGTTATTTCGAGCGGTTTTAACAGTCTGGTTAAACTGGCGCTGGAAAAAAGGAGCGATAAAATCGAAACCTGGTAGTTTCAGCGATAACTGTCATCCCCGCTGCCTCCCTCGTCCAGAGGAATCATTCCACGAACTACCAGAGAAAGACGGTGCCCGGAAATCTTCGGCAAACCCTATTGTCCGCTTATATGCGCGTGCGCTTTCCTCCAGCATTCATTCGGGCGGCTCCAGGTTCTTATTATGTAATCCTGGAGCTTTCCTATTATTAAAGTATTTCAGTAGGCCTATTACCCTAAGTTCCTCTACATTGTTGAGTCAATTCCTGGAGCAGCTTTACCTATTCTCTCACCTCTTGACTCTGATTTTACAATGAGGGAATGCTTCTTGCAACTTAAATCTCGTCTAATGATAACGACTTTAAAATAAGAGAAATTACGGTCCATACAGAGAGCTTCCGACATAGGGGTGAGTTGCCTAAATTCTACCGCTTTTGAGATTTATTTTATTATAACTAAACAGTAGACACAAAAAAATATTTAAACAACGCCTCCTCAAGTGCATGATGTTCTCGTTATATGATTTAACGAAAGGAAATTCTGAAATAAATAAATGTATTCCAGTTAATTTTCTAAACGTACGTAAGTGGCAAATATTCGGAATCTGGTTTCTTATTTTGGACCAATCGGTCATAAACTGTACCACCCTTATGAAATGTGTGACAGACTGCAGTTGTGCACTAGGCTATGTTCCATATTTTTGAGCTTCATCACTTTGCGGGTATGCAGTACAAAATTTACTCTTATTTCCGCCCTTGTTTCTCTCCCCTCCCCTCCTACCCCATGCAAAATTTTGGTTGAATCCTCTTTTTGTATTCCATGCATTTGATCATTTTTTCCGTTCAAGCTTTGACGCATAATTCGCTATACTATTACGCGAATGATTTTTTTGCAATAGCTTACCCACGGTCTCCAAAAAACTTCCTTTCTTCAGATGGAGCTGTAATTCTAGATTTCTTCTATGTTTCCGTTAGCTTTCTTCTGCATGGGCTACCCGTCAGCTCACAGGTCCTTGGGTAGACCTTAAGCCTTTACTCGAATTCGACTTTGTTTCTTGGATGAACACCTCCATCCGATTTTTTCTTGCCATGGTTTCTTCTGCACTGAAATAATGGGGCAATCCGCTTCATTCTGCAATATCGAATGCAATTTTTTTTACGTCCGATATGATTAATCTCAACATCGTCTCTTCAGATATAAGAATATGCTATTCTGCTTCGTTAGTGCAGCCAAAAACATTTATATTTCCATTTTTGTTTTTATTTTGAGCATGCCTTTTAACTGTTGGCTTTGGCAAATTTTATATGCACGCAAATTCATTTAATACGTGATCCACAATAAAATATACTGTTGCAGCTAAATGCTCCACTTTCAATAACGTTGTCCTGTTGCCATAGCACATTAGAAAATTCACATAATTTCTGAGCATTGTGTTGGACTTATAATGCTAAATCCATTTTTAAAGCTCACTACATGCGCAACTTTCTGAAATAGTTCCGGTACGATATCGAAAACTTACAGCGGTACGTTACAGACAATGTCATTTTGTGTTTGTCAGTTTACTACTGGCGTACCACAATGATTGCAGATACATGACTGCCTGAAAACTAAGGGCATTTCATGAATATTCACTCTTAAATAATAACTATGTGCCATTTTTCTTATAACAGTAATTCTCTTCGCCACGTACACAAAATGTTGGATGAAAACTACAGCAGATTCAACGCTGCCTTCAGACGACCTCTTGCTGAAAACACAGACCTCCTGGCAGCACACAGTCCACTAAATGTCGTATAGTACAAGAGATACGAATTTTATAGTAGAGGAAGAAATTAAGTATCGGTACAACATAGGCAGCTCTCCCCATTGTTTCCTAGAACGGAGCAGGAAGGCGGAAAATGAGAGTGTTACATACCTTATACAACGAATGGGAATTTCGGAGTGTAGCTGTGGGTGTCGATTTATGGCTCGTCTGCTGATGGGAGAGTCCTGAATGAAGTATATGTATTCGAAACAAGTGCTCCCTCCGCCGTATGCCCTGACGTTACCAGCGAAAAGTAAACGTGGATGTAGCGGCCAAAGCAGAATTCCTCAACTGGCGAGCGGCCGGAGAGCAGTCAGCACGCAGGGCCGAGTTCGTGTATGCCAGAGTTGTAAAACACGCTTTCCGCCTACGCCCCACCCCCGCTTTGCGCAGAGCCCTCTGTCGTCAGCTTCCAGACTTCGCCCCGCGGTCGCCGTATGAACATGTGGGTACCAGTTCCGCGTAGTCGCCGGCTGCAGCTGTCGCTGAAATTGTCTGGTGGACGTTGTGGCTGGAATCCTACGTCACGGTTGAACTTGCACATGTGGTACAGCGCAGGGTCTGACTTACTCGCAGTATCAGGAACTGCGTTCAGTTGTTCTACATATCGGATCAGTAGCAGAGTTTCGCCATCTTCTTCGAATTCAGCCATCTTCGTAGCATTTTTTTTTTGTCATCGTTCATCTGAGGGGTTTGATTGTTTTGAGCCTGTCGGACTTCCTGTTCTGGCCAGTCTCTTCATGTCAGAATAGCCATTACACTCTGAGCCGTGTCGGCTCGTTTTCCGTGCTGTTACATCGTTACTTATTGGCACGATCCGTTTTCCTGTCACGTCACCGGGTCGCGCTTCGGTCAGCTTGTAGTTGGCTCTTTTGTTAGAGGAAGCTGGAGGCAGGTTGTTTACGGACGGCGAGGCAGTGAGAGAGAGAGAGAGAGAGAGAGAGAGAGAGAGAGAGAGAGAGAGAGAGATGAGCAGGTGACGAAAGATGAGCGTGCAATAATGGGGGCTGATCGGAGCTACTTGTAGGAGGCCGTGTTGGTGTGGACTGTGTCTCTACGCTATTGGGCCCGGTGGACTACATGGGTTTGCGAGTGACCGCCTGCTGATGTGGGTGTTGTGATCACGTTGATTTTCCCTGTTGACAGCCCGTCCTACTTGTTTTTGTGGATTTTGGCACCTAGACTGGCTTTCGTTAGTCTGGTTTGCCCACTCTGTACTCAGTCTACTAAATTCGTCCCCCCTCTCTCTGTGTGAACTCCCCATATGCACGACATATGGTGAAGCGACAAAAAAACTGGTGTAGGCATGCATATTCAAATACAGAGATACGAAAAAGTTGTCTTATATAGGCGTTGCCGACCGTATTCTGCCTAAGTATCTGGCGCAGTTGTTAAATCGGTTACTGCTGCTACAATGGCAGGTTATCAACATTTGAGTTTGAACGTGGCGTTCTAGTCGGCGCACGAGCAATGGAACATACCATCTCCGAGGTAGCGATGAAGCGGTGGTTTTCTAGTACGACCATTTCACTAGTGTACCGTGAATATCAGGAATCCGGTAAAACATCAAATCTCCGCATCGCTGCGGCCGAAAAAAAAAAAAGATCCTGCGAAAATGGGACTAACGACGACTGAAGCGAATCGTCCAACGCGACAGAGTTGCTACCGTTCTGCAAGTTTCTGCAGGTTTCAATGCTGGGCTATCAACAAGCGTCAGCGCGAGGACCATTCAACGAAACATCATCGATATGGACTTTTGTACCTTTGATGACTGCACGAGGCAAAGCTTTACGCCTCGCCTGGGCCCGTCAACAGTGACAGTGAACTGTTGACAGGATACAAGTTGCCTGGTCGGACTAGCTTCGCTTCAAACTGTATCGAGCGGATGGACGTGTACGGGTATGGAGACAACCTGATGAATCCATGGACGGTGCATGTCAGCAGGGAACTATTCAAGCTGGTGGAGGCTCTGTAATGGTGTGGGGCGTGTGTTCTGTAATGGCGTGGGGAATGACACTTCTAGATACGACTCTGACAGGTGACACGCACGTAAACATCCTACCTGATCACCTGCATCCATTCATGTCGTTTGAGCATTCCGACGGATTTCGGGAATTCCAGAAGAACAATGTGACATCCTACATGTCCAGAATTGCTACAGAGTGATTGGCCACCAAACTCTCCAGACATGAACATTATTGAGCATGTCAGGGATGTTCGGAAGAGATCTCCACCCCCTCGTACTCTTACGGATTTATGGCAAGCTCAACAGGATTCATGGTGTTTATTACCTCCACCACTACATCAGACAGTTGTGTACATGGCACGTAATGCCGCGGCACTTCTGCGTGCTCACGGGAGCCCTACAAGCTATTAGGCAGATTTATCAGTTTCTTCGGCTCTTAAGTGTATTTGACTGTATTGAAACTTTATTTTCCTTTTCTTGAAATTTCTTCAATATTTTGGTGATTTTGTCCCTATTGCTTGCGTGTCTATTTTCGTTGTAATGTGTGCTATGGCATGTATTAGTAACCACTGAGGTCGAATATCGAGCCTCAAGGTTGCAAGTCTCTCCTCGCCCAATTTGCACACAAATTGTAACATCGGATATGGTTGTTAAAGGAAAACGCCAGCGGCCCGATGAATGTTGGTTCGTTTTCTGTACTCACGCTGATTGTCTTTTGAAACAGCATCTCTCTTAAAAGAAGGAATTCACTTTTTTAGTCTTGTGTATGTATTACTACTGTGACATCGTGCTTAGGTATTACCGCTTAAGCAATTCTTCTTACTTAAGTGAATTTGTCTATTTTGGTGGTCTTCTCAACAGTTGGCTGTTTAGTCAAATTAATTCCTGTGTTTGGTCATTACTGCTAGACGATTAAGCGGCTAACTTTGTTTTAATCATTGTAACACTTAGATTTTGGTCGGCGTCTGGGGCGAAGTTTGCATTTGCTATTGATGTGCCTGGCAGGGGGAATTTACTTATTATATGCTCAGTCTTGAATGAAGCGCCAAAGAAACTGGTATAGTCATGCGTATTCAAATACAGAGATATGTAAACAGGCAGAATACGGCGCTGCGGTCAGCAACGTCTACATAAGACAACAAGTGTCTGGCGCAGTTGTTAGTTGGGTTACTGCTGCTACAATGGCAGGTTCTCAAGATTTAAGTGACTTTGAACGTGGTGTTATACACTCCTGGAAATTGAAATAAGAACACCGTGAATTCATTGTCCCAGGAAGGGGAAACTTTATTGACACATTCCTGGGGTCAGATACATCACATGATCACACTGACAGAACCACAGGCACATAGACACAGGCAACAGAGCATGCACAATGTCGGCACTAGTACAGTGTATATCCACCTTTCGCAGCAATGCAGGCTGCTATTATCCCATGGAGACGATCGTAGAGATGCTGGATGTAGTCCTGTGGAACGGCTTGCCATGCCATTTCCACCTGGCGCCTCAGTTGGACCAGCGTTCGTACTGGACGTGCAGAGCGCGTGAGACGACGCTTCATCCAGTCCCAAACATGCTCAATCGGGGACAGATCCGGAGATCTTGCTGGCCAGGGTAGTTGACTTACACCTTCTAGAGCACGTTGGGTGGCACGGGATACATGCGGACGTGCATTGTCCTGTTGGAACAGCAAGTTCCCTTGCCGGTCTAGGAATGGTAGAACGATGGGTTGGATGACGGTTTGGATGTACCGTGCACTATTCAGTGTCCCCTCGACGATCACCAGAGGTGTACGGCCAGTGTAGGAGATCGCTCCCCACACCATGATGTCGGGTGTTGGCCCTGTGTGCCTCGGTCGTATGCAGTCCTGATTGTGGCGCTCACCTGCACGGCGCCAAACACGCATACGACCATCATTGGCACAAAGGCAGAAGCGACTCTCATCGCTGAAGACGACACGTCTCCATTCGTCCCTCCATTCACGCCTGTCGCGACACCACTGGAGGCGGGCTGCACGATGTTGGGGCGTGAGCGGAAGACGGCCTAACGGTGTGCGGGACCATAGCCCAGCTTCATGGAGACGGTTGCGAATGGTCCTCGCCGATACCCCAGGAGCAACAGTGTCCCTAATTTGCTGGGAAGTGGCGGTGCGGTCCCCTACGGCACTGCGTACGATCCTACGGTCTTGGCGTGCATCCGTGCGTCGCTGCGGTTCGGTCCCAGGTCGACGGGCACGTGCACCTTCCGCCGACCACTGGCGACAACATCGATGTACTGTGGAGACCTCACGCCCCACGTGTTGAGCAATTCGGCGGTACGTCCACCCGGCCTCCCGCATGCCCACTATACGCCCTCGCTCAAAGTCCGTCAACTGCACATACGGTTCACGTCCACGCTGTCGCGGCATGCTACCAGTGTTAAAGACTGCGATGGAGCTCCGTATGCCACGGCCAACTGACTGACACTGACGGCGGCGGTGCAAAATGCTGCGTAGCTAGCGCCATTCGACGGCCAACACCGCGGTTCCAGGTGTGTCCGCAGTGCCGTGCGTGTGATCATTGCTTGTACAGCCCTCTCGCAGTGTCCGGTGCAAGATGGTGGGTCTGACACACCGGTGTCAATGTGTTCTTTTTTCCATTTCCAGAAGTGTACTTGGCGCACAACCGATGGGAGAGAGCATCTCAGAAACAAAGATGAAGTAGGGATTTTCCCGTACGACCATTTCACGAGTGTACCGTGAATATCAGAAATTTGGCAAAACATTAAATCTCCGACATCATTGCGCCGGAAAAAGATCCTGCAAGAACGGGACCATCGATGACAAGGATATCGTTCAGTGTGACTGAAGTGCAATCCAAATAGTTGCAGATGTTAAGGCATGAACTTGCGAACCGTTCAACGAATGATCAGCGAAATGGACATTTGGAACTGAAGGCCCACTCGTGTAGCCTTGATGAACGCACGACGCAGAGATTTATACCACGCCTGGGCCCGCAACACCGACATTGGACTGTTTATGGCTGGAAACATGTTGCTTGGTCGGACGAGTCTCTCTTCAAATTGTATCGAGCGGACGGATGTGTACGGGTATGGAGACAACCACAGGAATCCATGGAACATGCATGTCAGTAGTGGACTGTTCATGCTGGTGGAGGCTCTGTAATGGTGTGGGGAATGTGCAGTTGGAGTGATGTCGGACCCCTGATACGTCTAGCTACAACTCTGACATTTGACACTGACGTACGCATCTTGTCTGATCACCTGCACCCATTCATGTCCATTGTGAACTCCGACGGACTTGGAAAATTCCAGCAGGACAATGTGACATCCCACACGCACTGAATTGCTACAGAGTGGCTCGAGGAACACTCTTCTGAGTTTAAACACATCCGCTGTCTACCGGACATAAACATATTGAGCATATCTGGGGTGCCTTGCTACGTGCTGTTCAGAAGAGATCTCCATCCTCTTTTACGGATTCATGGTGTTGGTGCCCTGCAGCACTTCTTCAAACATTAGTCATTCTATGCCAGTTCATGTTGCGGCACTTCTGCTTGTTCGCAGGGGCCCTACACGATATTATGCAGGTGTACCAGATTTTTCAGTGTATTTGACTGTATTTAAACTGTATTTTCCTTTTATTGAAATTTGTGTCCCTATTGCTTGATTGTTAAATTAATTTGGTTGTAATATGTTCTAGGGCGTGTATTAGTGACAGCCGAGATCATATATCGAACCTGACCTTTAAGGTGGCAAGTTCCTGCTTGCTCAACTTATGCATGAATTGTAACATTGGGTGTGGTCGTGAAAATCAAATGCCAGCGGCCCTACGACTGTTGGCTCGTTTTCTGTACTCGCGTTGGAAGGTCTTCGTGAGATCCCGCACTTCTCTTGAAGGAATTTATCGTTTGATTGTTGTATGTTTATTTATCTCGTGCTTAGGTATTAGTGCTTAAGCATTTCTTACTTTTAAGCTTACTTAAGTGAATTTGTCTTTTTTTTGGCGGTCTTCTTTACAGGTAGCTGTTTAATCAAATTAATTCCTGTGTTTGGTCTTTACTGTTAAACGATTAACCTCTTCGTCTTTGTTTTAATTACGCAGTCGTAAGACTTAGATTTTGGTCCGCGTCTGGGTCAGAGTCTGCATTTGGTAGTCTTGTCTGGCCGTGGGAATTTACTTATTAGATGCTCAGTCTTGCATGAATTATATGCCTGTTTGTTTACTCTCGACTTCCCGAGTTATTCGTAGCGTTTGATTGAGGCGGCGCGGCCTCCTCGCTTACCACGGCCTCCGTCTGTAAGTTAAGTTATTAATTTTATGGAACTCGGACTTAAGGTTACATCAAGATGTCCGGTACCCTAAGCTATTCTAACCAAGCCTTTCCTCCCCCAGCCCGGCCTTGTCTTGTATTGCTGTTTGATTTGAAGTTCTTTCCGTTCTTAAATGTGGATTGCCGTAAATTTTAAAATCCTTGTTACCTTCTGTTCCAAGACTGTTACTGCCCAAAAGGCGTTGCAAATCGTTGTTGTAATCCTGGACCTGTAAATTTTTAAATATTGTCAAATGGCGAACTTGTAAAATTTTGAATATTGTTACCTTCCTGTTTGAAAAGTTGCTGAACTACTAGCGCCAAAAGCTCCCTCAAGTTATTTTAATTGTAGTCCTGCACTTGTAAAATTTTTCCAAATAAAGGCCACCTTCCTTGTCTATAGTTGGCTATCTAATGAGTGGTTTTCAAGTAGTTGTGCTAACACTGTATCTGTAAATGTAGTGAAGTCAGGTTTGCCTGGTTGAAATATTACGGAGGCCTAAAGGGCTCTCGAACTGTATTTTAACGAATGTTGAAGTTGTTATTTTAAAGAGGTATTACTTGTCCTATAAAAGAAAAAAGTAATTACAAGTTTGGTCCATTTGGTTCACCATCCTGAAATCAATCTGACCGTTTCTATCGATTTAGATGTTATTGATGCACTTATACATTGTTAAATAACGGATTACCAACTATTGTGAAGCAACAAATGGCCTTCTGTAAACGCAGCGTGCACCTTCCTCCCAGCCATTAAGTTGTTGTCACATCCTGGAGCGTCGACTGAGATTTCACACTCAACGTCCTCAATTATTCCTTGGACATATTCAAATCTCTGACCTCCCAACCAATTTTCGTCGTTTAGGACAGTGAACATTATTCTTTGCTCTTTTAACACGTATCTTATTATCATCTCCCTTCTTCTAAACCAGGAGTGATCATTTGTTTTACCCACAGCACGCTTTCTTACCTCTGTAGGTAGTGAAATTTTCTAACTACGCTCCGCTTCCACCGTAATGGTGACTTATAAAGTATGGAAGAACTTTAGTAAATTTATAAAGCAGTGACAAAGGAAGTTAAAGTATATAATAAGTTTCTTACTTCAAAATTTTATGAAAACTTAATCAAAATATTTTTAAAACCCCTACGGTCTACAGCCCACCATGGAGCTAGAATGCCGGCCGCAGTGGCCGAGAGGTTCTAGGCCCTTCACTCTGGGACCACGTGACCGCTACGGTCGCAGGTTCGAATCCTGGCTCGGGCATGGATGTGTGTGATTTCCTTAGGTTAGTTAGGTTTAAGTAGTTCAACGTTCTAGGGGACTGATGACCTCAGATGTTGTCCCATAGTGCTTAAAGCCATTTTGAGAGCTGGAACACCCACTAGTGGAGAGTAGAGAACAGTTTGACTGCCACTGTTCCACTCACTCTTTTCCACATATTTCTTTCTTAGCCGAATATACCGAGAACAACCTCATTTCTCTTTTCGGCTCCTCACATTCCTTGACTCCCTGATATACACTGATTTGCCCTAGACGTACTAGGGGCAGTCAAATGAAAATCGAAAACCTGCCACAGAGGAATCATGGAATGGTTTCCTCCGAAAGCAATCACCACACGCGTTAAGATATTTATACCACGTGAAGATGATCCTGTGTCGTAGAACGCTATAGGCCGCTGACGGAATCACAACCGCACATACTCTTGTTCTTCCTTGTCCGACTGAACTCTACGTTCAAACGTTAAAATAACACGATGAAGGATCCGGGCTGTACAGAGGATGTTGCAGTGTTTCCCAAGCAAATCGCTCAAGCGTAGCCTCCGATTAGCAGTGCACGGGTGGATGTCATCGTGAGACAAGATGACTCGTCCGACGGCATTCCTACAGCCTGAGCCCAAAGAGCAAAGCCAGCAGTGGAAACATTCCACATCTTCCCCGACAAAGAAATCCCAAGCTGTTCACACACGTTCCACTTCCACTGCAGGGCCCCCCTGTTCATTGAGTTCCTCGAGTGTTGAACCACAATCAACGTGCAGAGCTGCGACTCGCCATTAAAGTCAAAACGCCCAGGTACGCTGTCGATGGGTACCATCCTGATGCATGACAACGCCGATCCCAACTCTGCCAATAGGGCGAAGGCTACGCTTGGTTGGGGAACACTGCAACATGCTCCATACAGCCCGGATCTCTCAGCGAGTGACTTTCACATCTTTGGCGAGCTGAAGAAAGACACGCATGGACGTCTATTTCGGTCGGACGAGGAAGTGCAGTAGCGTGTGCGGTTGTCGATCCGCCAGAGACCGATCGCGTTCCTCTAAACAGAAACTGATTGTCTCGTCTCCTATTGCGACAAATCTCTTAAGGCGTGTGGTGATTACTTTTGAATGGAACCATTTCGTAGCCCCGATGCTGGGGGTGTTTCGTTTTCATTTGACTCCCAGAAAATTTATCCTACAGTTAAGGCATATCCTTGATGTAGTACACTTCTTTTATCGACGATTGCCTTCTTCAGCTGGGGTAGTCTGCTTCGTGTATCCTAACTGCCGTGTCCACCAGACGTTCTTTTCCTTCTAAGGGAGTACAATTCCTCCACATCGGCTACTTCATGGTCCGCAATTTTAATATTAACTTTATCGTTAGTCTTATGTCTGCTGCTCCTCATTACATTCGTCTTTCGTCGGTTTAATCTCAGTTCATATTCTTTTCTTATCACACATCTACATCGAGATCATACCCCGCAAGCCACATAATGGTTTGTGGCGGAGCGTACTTTTTGTACCACTAACTGAGCGCTTGAACCCTGTTCCACTCGCGAATAGCGCGTGGGAAGAATGACTGTCAGTAAGCTTCTGTAGTGGCTCTAATTTCTCGAATTCTCTCCTCGTGGTCATTGCGCGAGACACTGTTCGTTACATTCAACAGACCCGATAAATCTTCCTCAACAAGGTCGTCAGCGAATGTTACCATTGAAATCTTTTCACGCTGAATCACTAAGCCAGTTCTGAACCTTTTATTTCCATGGTTGCTTCTTCGATGCATAGGCTGAACGCTAGGAATGAAAGACTGCAGCCCTGCACTAAGCCCCTCTTAAACCGAGAACTCCTCGCTTGGTTTTCCATTCTTATTCTTCCGTCTTGGTTCTTGTGTATACTGTATCTCTGCCGTCTTCCCCTACACCTTTTCTTCCGAGAATTTCAAACATCGTACAGAATGTTACATTTAATATCGCTTTTTCTAGGTCGAATTGTCCCATAAAAGTAACTGTACTTATCTTGGGAATAACAATTATTATAGAGCAGTAGCTATTTGGCCCGATTCGTAACGTGTGAAAGTTCTAGCATTTCAAGTTCAAAAAGAGCAGTTTTAATTTATCGAAGTTGCTGAAGAATTACAATGTGCGTCTGCAAAGGTCGGTGACTGGTCTCAGAAAATAAAGGAAACAAGAGTTACCAATGATATACCTTTACTGACCTTCAAGGTAGACTCCAGATTTCTGACAACGGTTTTAGAAGTGCTGGAAACTGTCAACAAACGCTTCCTGTGGAATCACTCAAAGCACCGTGGTCACATGTTGCTGGATATCCACATCATTACATGAGATGTTCCGGAGACCAAGCGACAGTCAGTGGCATGGTGTTCATCGACTTTCTCCACTCCCTGGGGTGGAAATTGATGATCGTCCAAGCCCTTGCTTGGATTACCGACTTTGGCCCATATGAAAAGGTACTCATCAGCATTTAACTTCTTTTTTCTCGTACTCAAAACAAATGGCATGCTTGGAACTTGAGTACCATAAGGCTGTTTAGCCAACAGTCCTGTAGTCTCCGAAATACTCCATGTCTTCCAAGTCAGAATGTTAGCAACAGTAAAAGCTTCAAGGCCACCATAATCTGCTTGATTGCCCCATACAACAGCCAGTGTAAGCCAGGTACTACCTCCAAACACTGCTTGTACACCACAGGTAAAGTTGAGATGGAGTCAACGAAAAACATTCGGACCTCCAATCAACTGACCAGCAAGGTCAATATCAATTGCCTTCAAACTGCGATAGACAGGTACACTGCGTCGCCAGCGACGACGCCATGCACGTCGAAGAGGCATTGCTGTATCTTGGATTTTGTCAGCCGACTCTTTTTGGGAAGCGAGGAAGGCGATGAACGACATGCCATTGGTCTCTGGATCTTATTGGTGGCATCAGGTCTCATCTCCTGTAATGATGAGGATATCTAACAACGCGTGGCCAGCGTGCATCGAGAGATTCCACAAGAAGCGTTTTCTGACAGTTACCAATTGCTCTACAAGCGACATCAGAAGTATGTTGTAGCTAAAGATGATTACTTTTAAGGACAGTAAAAGATGTTTCGTTTATAACTCTTGTTTCCTATATTTTCTAAGACCATTCACCGAATTTTTGAAATGGACCTTGTACAACAGCTGTAAGGTTGGAAGGAACCTAATTCTCACAAGCCTTATATATAAAGACTTCATACAATGTGCAGAACTGAGTTTTTTATCGACCAGTTCGAGAGTTATTACAGATAACAGAGAGGCAGGAAAGAAGAGAGGAAATTATTTTCCGGGAGTTTTGCTGGTGGCAGATGGCGTACCAAGATGGCAATGATGTATCTGAGCGCCAGGAAAGATTTCAGGCCCTCTTGTCTGTTATACAGTATGGAATGATGAGCTTATCAAGCCTGCTGGTCGAAGTTATTATATAATGTTGGAGTATGAATAACATATAAAAATTACATCTTTAGGATTTCTTGAAGCGGATGTCAAGGATAATATGAACCAGAAAAATTAAGTTGAAGAAAATATTCCTCAGCTGCGAGGAGGTTAGTTCCGAAGAAAGGAACGGCAAGTACCTTATACAGGAGATTTGAGAATAAAAAGAGATCCTCTTGCTTGAAACTCAGACATGCGTGTGCGGTTATATCTTTTCACGGTCTTGGAAAACTTCCACATTAGTCTCTCCTACACAATTGCACGCTACCTTGACTGAAAACGGAATTCTTGTGCCTGACGGTTTTTAGGTAGCTGCTGCTTCAAAAGGGATTTATGTTAAAGTACGATCTATTATGAATCCTTCAATTTCCTTCGATTATTGTCCATAGATCGCTTTCAGTGGAGCTGAGGAGGTGCTTAGGATCAATCACGTCTTCATTTTTCTCGCTGTTAAAGGTTTGTAATCCTCGAACGTAGTGGACGGATACTGTGTGTATAATAATATGAGATTTAGTTGCCTTGTTCATCGAGGAAACATAACGAGAGAAGATGCCTAAACAAAGTCAGTGAGTGAACTCAGGAGAACTATTAACAATGTACCGGTATGAGTTTTTTTTGTCTCGCGGAAATATAACAACTTACTACAAAACAGTTTCACTCAACAGTTCGAAAACTGAACACTTAGAAGACATGTAAAGAGAATAATCAAGGAAAGGGGACGAAATGAGAGTCCGAAAATTTAATTTTTCGAGAGATTTACAAAAAGAAAGGTCCAAGACAGTGTGTACCGGAGAACGTCACAGGCACAAAGGCCACAAAATTCAGAACCTGCATTATGCTTCACCATTACGAACGGACTGCTAGAGGTCGAGCCACTATGGGCAGAGATAATTGAATACTCGTGGTTGGTTGGTTGGTTGGTTGGTTTGTGGGATTAAAGGGACCAGACTACTATGGTCATCGGTCCCTTGTTCCATAAAAACTAAAACCACCCGAAGAGAATAATAAACGAACATCAGGAAAGACAGCAGACAAAACAGGACATGAAATACTCTGACAGAGACCAGACAAAACAAATGAAAACGCACAGTGTGACGGTGGTTGGCCGACCGTAGAGAAAAAGAGGAAAAGCCAACCACCAAGAACACTTTAAAAACTCAGTTTAAAATCAGAGGCTAAAAGCCAGAATCAACACTAAAAAACTCAGATTAAAGGATAAAAACCCCCTGCCCGAATAAAACACAAAACCAAGTCCACCATGGCAGAGTCATCTGATAAAAGAGCAGAGAGCGTGTCAGGCATTGCAAAAGTCTGCCTGAGCACGGTTAAAAGGGCGCACTCCGACAGAATATGGACCACCGTCAAGGACGCCCCACAACGACAAAGAGGGGGATCCTCACGACACAGTGAATAACTGTGCGTGAGTCGGGTGTGGCCAATGCGGAGGACGACTGAGTCCCTGCGGTTGGCTCGCATGGATGACCGCCACACAGTCGTCGTGTCCTTGACGGCACGGAGTTTGTTAGGGGTGGTCAGACCGCGCCATTCAGCATCCCAAAACGAGAGAACTTTGCGGCGTAAGACTGCCCGCAAATCAGCCGCCAGGAGGCCAATCTCCAGAGATGGCGCACTGGTGGCCTCTTTCGCCAGGCGGTCAACAGTTTCATTGCCGGGTATACCAACATGGCCTGGGGTCCAAACAAAGACCACAGACCTGCCGCTACGGGCGAGAGTATGCAGGGACTCCTGGATGGCCATCACCAGACGAGAACGAGGGAAACACTGGTCGAGAGCTCGTAAACCGCTCAGGGAATCGCTACAGATAACGAAGGACTCACCTGAGCAGGAGCGGATATACTCTAGGGCACGAAAGATGGCGACCAGCTCAGCAGTGTAAACACTGCAGCCAGCCGGCAACGAACGTTGTTCAGAATGGTCCCCTAGAGTTAGTGCATAACCGACTAGACCAGTAACCATCGAACCGTCGGTGTAGACAACGCCAGAGCCCTGATACATGGCCATATCCGAAGGCAAGGGCGAGGCACACACCACGGGGGTGTACGCAGAGGGACCCGGAAAGGAGGTGGAACAGGGAAACACCCAAGCCAGGAAAGGAGCTGTTTGACCAGTACGGCGATCGGACAACCCAACCGGGGCCGACGTTCTGGCAGATGAACGACTGACTGCGGGAAGAGGACACGATAATTTGGATGCCCGGGCAAGCTAAAAACATGGGCAGCATAAGCAGCCAGTAATTGTTGGCGTCGTAACCGCAGTGGAGGGACACCTGCCTCCACAAGTATGCTGTCCACAGGGCTGGTTCGGAAGGCACCAGTGGCAAGGCGTATCCCGCTGTGGAGGATTGGGTCCAGCACCCGCAACGCAGATGGGGATGCTGAGCCATAAGCCAGACTCCCGTAGTCCAGACGGGACTGGATTAACGCCTGGTAAAGCCGTAGGAGAGTAGATCGGTCGGCGCCCCACCTGGTGTGGCTCAGGCATCGCATAGCATTTAGATGCCGCCAACACGCCTGTTTAAGCTGCCGAATATGAGGCAGCCAAGTCAACCGGGCATCAAAAACCATCCCCAAAAACCTATGTGACTCCACCACTTTAAGAAGCTCGCCGTCAAGATAAAGCCGCGGCTCCGGGTGAACAGTGCGTCGCCGGCAGAAATGCATAACGCAGGTCTTGGCTGCGGAAAACTGAAAACCATGCGCTACAGCCCAAGACTGCGCCTTGCGGATTGCGCCCTGTAGCTGACGTTCAGGCAGCTGCAATGCCAATAGAGCTGTAGTAAAGACAGAAGTCGTCAGCATACAGGGAAGCGGAGACAGTATTTCCCACGGCCGCAGAGAGCCCGTTAATAGCTATTAAAAACAGACACACACTGAGAACAGAACCCTGTGGCACACCGTTCTCCTGGACTTGGGAGGAACTATATGATGCCGCGACGTGCACGTGGAAGGTACGATACGACAGAAAATTGCGGATATAGATCGGCAGAGGGCCCCGAAGACCCCATCCATGAAGCGTAGAAAGGATGTGATGACGCCATGTCATATCATACGCCTTCCGCATGTCGAAAAAGACAGCAACCAGATGCTGACGGCGGGCAAAGGCAGTACGGATGGCCGACTCCAGGCTCACCAGATTGTCGGCGGCGGAGCGGCCTTTACGGAACCCACCCTGAGACGGAGCCAGAAGGCCTCGAGACTCCAGTACCCAATTCAAGCGCCAGCTCACCATCCGTTCAAGCAACTTGCAAAGAACGTTGGTGAGGCTAATGGGACGGTAGCTGTCCACCTCCAAAGGGTTCTTCCCTGGTTTCAGAATGGGGACAACAAGACTTTCCCGCCATTGCGACGGAAACTCACCTTCGACCCAAATGCGGTTGTTAAGATCGAGGAGGCGTCGCTGGCAGTCCACTGAAAGGTGTTTCAGCATCTGAGAGTGGATGCTATCTGGCCCAGGAGCGGTATCAGGGCAAGCGGGGAGGGCACTTCGAAATTCCCACTCACTGAATGGAACATTGTACAATTCAGGATGGTGAGTGCGAAAAGAAAGACTCCGACGTTCTATCCGTTCCTTAATGGAGCGGAAGCCCAAGGGGCAGTTGGCAGAAGCGGTATTCATAACAAAGTGCTCTGCCAAGCGGTTTGCAATGACGTCGGAGACAGTGAGAGCGCAGGGACACTGACAGGGGTCCGATAGCTATAGAGGCGGCGAATCTTGGCCCAGACCTGCGATGGAGTGACATGGAGGCCAATGGTGGACACATACCGCTCCCAGCACTCCTGCTTGCGTTGGCGGATAATGCAACGGGCTCGCGCACGCAGCCGTTTGAAGGCGATAAGGTGTTCGATTGAGGGATGTCGCTTGTGACGCTGGAGCGCCCGCCGGCGAGCTTTAATCGCTTCACCGATCTCAGGCGACCACCAAGGCACAGTCCGCCGCCGAAGGGACCCAGAAGAACGGGAAATGGCAGATTCGGCGGCAGTAACGATGCCGGTGGTGACCGATTGAACCACTGTATCAATGGCATCGTTAGAGAGAGGCTCAATAGCGGCAGTGGAGGAGAACAAGTTCCAGTCAGCCTGATTCATAGCCCATCTGTTAGGGCGCCCAGAAGTCTGACGCTGTGGCAGTGACAGAAAGATCGGAAAGTGGTCACTACCACACAGGTCGTCATGCACTCTCCATTGGACAGACGGTAAGAGGCTAGGGCTACAGATGGAAAGGTCAATGGCGGAGTATGTGCCTTGCGCCACATTGAAGTGTGTGAAGGCACCATCATTTAAGATCGAGAGATCGAGTTGCGCCAATAAATGCTCAACGATGGCGCCTCGACCTGTTGCCACTGACCCACCCCATAGATGGTTATGGGCTTTAATGTCGCCCAGTAACAGGAAAGGTGGAGGAAATTGAGGTATCAGAGCAGCCAGGACATGCTGCGCGACATCACCATCCAGTGGAAGATAAAGACTGCAGACGGTAACATCCTGTGGCGTCCACACCCGAACAGCGACAGCCTCTAAAGGTGTGTGGAGAGGTACAGACTCGCTGTGAAGAGAGTTCAGGACATAGATGCAGACGCCACCAGACACTTTCATAAGCTGCCCGGTTCTTATAATAACCCCGATAGCCACGAAGGGCGGGGGTTCGCACTGCCAGAAACCAAGTTTCCTGCAGAGCAATGCAGAGGAAAGGGTGAAGGCTGATACGTTGGCGGAGCTCAGCTAGATGGTGGAAGAAACCGCTGCAGTTCCACTGGAGGATGGTGTTGTCCATGGCTGAGAAAGGCTTGACGGGACTGGGAAGGGGGATTACGCCGCTGGGTCACCTGCTGCCTCCGATTTAGCACCTGTGATAGTGCTTTCCATGGCGTCTGATGGACCGGCGATATCGAGGTCCTCAGCGGACGCCAGAATCTCCACTGCATCCTCAGATGCATAGCTGGAAGGTTGCGGTGGGATGGCTGCCACCGCGAGTTCCTTGGGCTGAGAGCTCTTCTTGGGTTTCTCACGCCGTTCCTTGGGTCGCACCGGCTGGGAGGGCTTCACCGATTTAGTCTCCGGGACGAAGGAGGAGCGTGAAGCCCTACGACTTTCTGATTGCGGGCACTTAAGCCATTGTCGGTCGTCAGGCTTCTCGCTGGCGGAAACCTGGGAAGGGAGGGACCCAAGGGACTCCTTGCGATCGTCAGAAGCCGAAGAAGTTGGACACTTCTCCGGCTTAGAAGTGGGGACGGACGTTCCCGATGGGTGGGATGGTGTTGCTCCTGAGGTAGGTGGCGCAGGAGCAACCCGGTGAGTAGAGCCCCCCACTGGCGAGGGGGCAGGAGGAGTTTTACTACTCGTCGATCCGGTCACAATTGGAGAAACAGACGGGGTAGCACAGGTGTTGTAGCAGCAGCGTAGGAAGATGTCATTCTCACAGGATGGAGTCGGTCGTATTTCCTTTTGGCATCAGTATAGGTTAGTCGGTCCAGGGTCTTGTATTCCATGATTTTACGCTCTTTCTGGAAAATTCGGCAGTCTGGCGAGCAAGGTGAATGGTGCTCCCCGCAGTTGACACAGATGGGAGGCGGGGCACATGGAGTGTTGGGATGTGATGGGCGTCCGCAATCTCGACATGTGAGGCTGGAAGTGCAGCGAGAAGACATATGGCCGAACTTCCAGAACTTAAAGCACCGCATTGGGGGAGGGATATAGGGCTTAACGTCACATCGGTAGACTATCACCTTGACCTTTTCCGGTAAGGTATCCCCTTCGAAGACCAAGATGAAGGCACCGGTAGCAATCTGATTTTCCTTCGGACCCTGATGAACACGCCGGACGAAATGTACACCCCGGCGCTCTAAATTGGAACGATGTACCACGCTTCATTGCGGGTCATCCGCCCTGATGCCACCTACTCCGACCAAGGGCCCTCCCCATGGGCGCCACCCAGCCACGGCAAGAGCCACCTGGCAGGATGGCCGTTGCCGGGAGTCCCGATACCCCAGGAGGATAGGCATCTACTCCTTGGCATACGTGGGGAGTTAACGGAGCAGGCATTAGTAGAGCGATCCCTGTGTTGTCAGGGGGCTACAACCAACAGGGTACATGGCGGCCCCACCACAACGGACTGGCTACCGTGCTGGATGTTAGGTAACATGTGGTTCATGGTCGCCGTCGGTGCAGAAAGAGGCACTGCACAGTGCAAGGTGTAATCTGCACGCCGAAACAGTCATGCCCAAGAGATGGAGAGCGGACAGGACTGCAGTTCAACGGTGTATAAGCTGGCGAAAGGTCTGATCGCAAGATGGACACAATGCACCAAGTAATGCGCCCTTCCCCAATCGTCTCGCTCTTCGGAAAATTTTGAGAGATGGGGGTCAAACCCAACAGGAGACCATCACATAAGGCCGAAAAGTTTGAGACTCCTTTTAGTCGCCTCTTACGACAGGCAGGAATACCGCGGGCCTATTGTAACCCCCAAACCCGCAGGGGGGGGGGGGGGGGGGGGGAACTGTTGATGACAGAAAAGACTCTCCATGGTATACAGTCACGGTAACGACAGTTCCAAGTAAACGGTAAAGACAATGCTAAAACAGCAACAAAATAGTAAGTGTAAAGCGAAGCATAGGGCTACAGGTAGAGGGATGAATGAAACACGTTTGTCTGCCTTTCTTGATGACTTATACCTTTTCTTCTGAGGATTTCAGTCATCTTACACAATTTTCGTTTTCTCTGGGTCTGATTATGCTATAGACCTGCACTTATCTTGGGAATGACGTAATTACTCAAGCACATATATATAGTGATATAAAAGACGCGAAAGACAATGTTAATAGTAACGTGTGACTTAGATGACGAATCCATATTTATAAAAAATTAATGTACGTATGAATGTATAAATGTAGGTTCCTCGTCGTCTCGTAAACCAGTGGACCGATTTCAACGAAATTTGGTACACTTATAACTTACTGTCTGGAAAGAATCGCTGTGGAGATAAGAACCACCTATCTTTCGAGGCGATGGGGGTGGAAAACGAAGTGTAGCCCACGACACGAGAATACCCGGCCATTATTCGTCCAGTATGTGAACTTCAAACATCATTTCAACCCTTTACGAAAATTTTTCTCACTGACAGTCCCCATAAAATAAAGAAACTTTATCGCTTACAATATTTTCAGTGTTCAGGCAGTAAAACTGCCGCATCTGGCGTGACGTTTTAATTCTTTACTCATTTACTACTAACTGTATTCGCGACACATTTTTGAGGCAGTATTGAAATATATCCCCGAATATACTGACAAATTGTGTCGTACTACATAACGTTCAGGAGATATGACGTCATAAACAAGGAGGTGCATGAAAACGAAAGTTTCGGGCGAAATTTGCTGGAGGTATTTTTATGGCTGTTAGAAACGGCATGTTGGAACTTGAAAGCAAGTGGCGGCGAGCCCATCCCTGAGTAAATATTGCCGGACAGGCCCACAGCTACACAGGGTAGGCAGAGCAGCGCCTAGTCGTGACAGGTCTCCAGCAGGACAATGCCACTGTACCTACATTCGCGCCAGCCGAATGCTGGGCTGGGGGCGACGGACTGAAGGGACGCGTCTAAGCAGTGGAGTCATAAACCAGGCATTGTGTGCAGCACCACGCCTAGTAAAAATTCACAAGTTTTGTGTTCTGCGATACTGAAAATAGACCTCTGACCTACTTCCACCTGCTACCTTGGTCGTACATGAACTCTGGCATCTGAGAAACGTTTAGAGATAGAATCTTTATGACACGTCATTGCTAGGACTAACATGCTCCAAGGCACATGCAATTTACACAGAGATCTTTAAGATTTTATCTGTGCGCTTGTTGCGATGAGAAGCGACGCGACTTTGGAGAAAAACATCTCCCACCGTAAAAACTTAAAAAAGCCAGTAATTGGCGGTTTCTTTTTTTCCAGCGATACAGGTTTCTTAATTCTTGTGCTAGTTTGACATGGGAGATTTAGGACCTCTAAAGCCCTGTGACTGGCTCAAGATGGGCTGAAGGCGGTGTAATTCGTGCACTTTCTGGAATAAACGGAATTTTTTCTGGGAGAGGTGTGAGGCAACCGGGTTCTGGACTTCAGTCTGGAAGCAACTTCTGGTCGAAGCTCTGGCATGTGTGGTTGGTACTTGGGACCTGTCCGAAGTCTCAATTCACTTGCGAGTGGTTGGACTGGGGAGCCTTTGGTGAAGTTCTTACTGTACCGGCAGTGTGACTTCAAATGTCTTTTACTACTCGTTTGCCTGAGGCACACTTAATCGTTTGCCATTCTTGACGTTTGGTATCCCTGTGCGCTCTGTCGTATAAGTAAGCCAAATTAGTCCACACACTAAAATCTACAGTGATTTTAGGGTTCTGGTAAATTGTTATGTGTCTGCCTGATCACTAGACCATGACATTTTCCATTTATTTCGTGACCGGGATCGACTCGCAGGTCAGGTGCCGCTTTACACCTCGCCCCCTGCCACACACGTCCCGCCAGCTGCAAGTTACCTCACTGTACGAAGCAAACAGGGTAAAGTACTGCTGCTCTGGCCTTGTCAGGGAGTACAAATCAACATCGCTACTTGTTCTCAGCTGCACCTATATAGACGTCTGTAGACTATCGATCAAAGTCTGCTCATCGTCAGATCTATTCAGATTGTGTTATCCACATTCTTAGGGCCAGAGTAGTTGACTCACTTTTGCTCCCAGGATCCTTGTCCATTGTGGTCTTAAACCACTTGTAAGTTGTTTATGATATTATATAATAACGTGATATGCCGGTCTTCGTTTCTGGGAAATAAATGTTTGTCACTAAACTAGATTTTGCATATGTTCTCAATCATCATCTATTTTCTTATGTAGTCAAGCCAAGTGTTAACATCCATTGTGGTGTCCCCTGCCAGGATAACTTTCATTGTGGCGTCTCATAAAGGTTAACTGTCATGGTCCATGTTAGCCTCACTGCTGATAAAGTAAAAGTCTCGCTGAAACACTACTCACTACTGTGGTCACTAAACACTCTCATAGACGGTGATGCGAACTGATGGATGCCAACTTTGATAGTGACAGACAGAGACTGAGCCCTCCAGTCCGTGGTGGCGATCTAAATATTTGCGGTGGAGAGGGCGTTGGTGGTACGTTGTTTGCGAGTCTGTCTTGGACCTCTTTCCTGATAGGCGTGCTTGATCCAGCGCCTACTATCGATCTTCTTGTTACATGTTTGCCAGCCAGTGTGCTGGCGACAGCTTACACGAGCACAGAAAACCTCCGCATGGCAGTCAACATTACAGCAACAAATAAAACAAGCAAAAGTATTTTTTCCAATGAGTTAACGGAGTCAAATCAACGAAACGTGTAAGGTGGTCAAAATAGAGTTACTAAGCAGGAAGTTCGACTGCCAACCACAAATTGCATGAAAATCGAGCCATGTGGGTGGGGGGTAAACAAGGAACCGCCACGTGGAGCAGAGCACTAAACTCAAAGCTAACGAACAATTGACTAACAGCAGATAGAACATAACTTATTGAATAATATTACATTCACGTATAAAACAATAGTAACTAACGCAAAATAAAGTCATCACTCGGAGAGACTTAAGAATTCAGATAAAAAGGCCCCATCCTTACAAAAAAAAAAAAAAAAAAAAAAAAAAAAACACTGTCCAACTACGTAGTATAAATATCCAATAAGACCATAAATGCAGCTGTGTGGCCCAGTAACAGTACATTTAGGGCGTGACCCATTGTATGAACCCAATTAATACACAAATGCACACCCTACAGCAGGCAACCAGGCCATACTTTGCAAATAACACTCAGTTAGGAACGTCAAATAAAGAAACAAATTCAGTAGTTTTATAAGGGTGCACAATAAACTTCCCCGCCCAGAGACGGGAGGGGGCTCGATAACCAGAAGTCTGATATGGAACCGCACCTGAATATCAAACAAACAAGCAGAAAACTACCCAACTAAACAGCCACAGCATTGGTACAGGAAGTGACAATTACAGCTATGGTTAGTGCTGATGCTCGGCTCACTCACATCCGATAAACCAAATAGGAAGCTCATCAGATACATACATACAGCGATCCAGAAAGGACAGCGTGCAGCCGACAGACAACTCCAACGCAGCGACGGTGCGCCACCTACTTCCAGGTCTGGTCGATCGCTGAAGCTCAACACACGAAAAGATTGCCGAGGCTTTCCATGTTCTGGAATAGCACCTCTGCAACGAACCTAAATGGGCGATCCAGCCTGAAATCCAGGTGCAGGTACTTATAGAAATTAAATGAGAAATTAAATGACAATTTCAGAGACATTGCTGGACTAAACAAACGTGATTTTGTGTGGGAGGTGCAGCCATATAAACAGCTGTGCCAAGGTGGCTTGGTGGCTAACGCAGCTGCCTAGTAACTAGAAGAACCGGGTTTCGGTTCCAGCCTTGCTACAAATTTTTACTCACCACTTCATTCTATATACATAAAGCGATAAACATAAGCTGCACACGCTTGAAGAAACACGTCAGTAATTTACAGAATGACTACTTTTAACTTATTAAAGCACACCGTCTTCAGGCCATAAGTGGCCCATCGGGACCATCTGACCGCCGTGTCATCCTCAGTTGAGGATGCGGATTGCAGGGGCGTGTGGTCAGCACACCGATCTCCCGGTCGTTGTGAATGGTCTTCTTTGACTGGAGCAGTTTCTGTTCGGTCCGGTAGCTCCTCAGTTGGCATCACGAGGCTGAGTGCACCCCGAAAAATGGCAACAGCGCATGGTGGCCTGGATGGTCACCCATTCAAGTGTTGGCCACGCGCGACTGCGCTTAACTTCGTTGATCTTATGGGAACCGGTGTATCCACTGCGGCAAGGCCGTTGCCTTATGACTTGTTAAGAACCTATATTATGTGAACAATCTGGGAGTTTACTGCAGTCTCTCACCTATCGTTCTTGTAGAGGTCGCTAATACAATATTAGAGTAATTATAGTAAGCACAGAGAGATTTAAACAATTATTCTTCCCGCGCTCCAAACGGGACGATAGAGAAAGGAACCCTGACATATGTCAGGGTTCTTTCTGTCAGACACTTCACAATGGTTTACAGAGTATGTATTAAATGTACTCATGGACAAGATGTAGAAGTGTATTAACTGACAACTAAACTTCCCACTATAAATTACAATGAAATGAACACCCGGTCGGGGCACACATTTTCATCTGTCCCCGTTGACGTATGTCAACGCTTGTAAGCAGCTAAGGGTGTTCATTTCATTGTAATTACATTCTAACGAGCTGCATGGTCACCGATGGTATCTGTTCTTTTGGACATGTTCGAAAGAACAGATACCTTCTTAGTATATTCCCACTATAAACCAACAAGAGTGTATAATGCAATGGACTAGAAAATTTCGAACAAAATATCGAAAAATGTTGTTAGACTTGAAAAGTTGGCCGTGACAACTATTAATGTGTTCTCATATAACCCTTGGAAGCTAACGCTCTGTCTGACAGCTGTATGTTGAAATGGAGGTGAGTGTAACAGAGTACACATCACGTACCAGTAATAATTACTTCTGACCTTGTCTCTGAACACTGTGTGTCTTCAGAAATGGTTTAAGAACAGTTGTTAGCTTTTCAATGATCGGTAACTGTAGTTATGTAAAAAAGGAATCTATGTTCAGAAACCCATTTTAATGCACGTTTCAGTCAATGCACTGTCTAATGTTGCCTAAATCACACTAACAAACGTCTATGCAGTTTCTACACTGATGACCACTACAATTTCAAGGATGCCTAGAAACTAAAGGTTACTTACTGTTCACACACAGTGTTATAGGCAGGACTAAAACTGTACATTATTTGGAGGTGGACTGGGTGCGAATTTTAATACACAGGTCTGCCCCTCTAGCTGTCTGAGCGTACACAGGAATGGCGCCACAACTTCTCAGCCGTTGTCCCGGTTCTGAATACAGTTTCAAGATGGGTGCATGCATATGAAAAGGTTCCTAGAAGAATAAACGTTGCCAGCGTACATTCGTCATTCTCATACAGCCACAGCTGGTGAGCCTCTCTTTGGTGCCATGTCAAGGAGAGCCGCAACAAAAGTAGCCGCGCTGTGTCTGCGGTGTTCCAGACGTTATCAAACTGTGTATGTGGATACTCCTGCTTCTGCAAATAATCCCGTTTCCTCAGTCAAGATGTTATGTGGCAGGGCTCGGAATATACAGATAAAACGACAATACCACATGCAACATGGGATCTTGCACTTCCACGTCTTGCGTTATACGCTCTGGTTGTTTTATTGTGGGAAGTTTAGTTGCGATATCTTGTTGGAATTGCCGGCCACCTGTCGGTGAGAGTAGCGCCAGCAGTGTGTGCTGTGTGTGCTGTATTTTTGGTTGTTGTGGTGGCTTGCTACCCAGAACTGTTGTGGTCATAGATAGCCTGCAGACATCTTTGCACGAAAAGGACGACACCTGAAGTTAGGCCACCTGCAGGACACAGGTGTGCATGCAGTTGCTGTGCAGATGGAGAACAGGTGTGGATACAACAATAATTTTTCCTTAGGGAGAAGATGGCAGAGCTCCCTTTCTCTTGGCAGAATATCCTTCACAAGATATGTCACGTAGCTGTACAACTCTGCACGACCGAATGAAGAATATTCCCTTCCTCTTAGGTGTTATTTGTGGACCCACTGAGATGCTGCGTGATGATGCGTGCAAACCGCATCAGTCCCCATAGGTCATGATCCAATGATACAGCGGCTGTTGAATTCCGAAGAAAATGCTGGTAAACATCACCCCCCTCCCCCCTCCCCCTCACTAACACTCAACATCCAAATGCGATTTCTGAAAGAGGAATGACGTGTAGTGTGGTTATCTTTCCTTGTATACAAATTGATGTTGTGGCCGCCTCCACCTACTTTGTTTCATTGCAGTGACATGCTATTCATTCACATACCAAAGCATGCACAAAACGTCAGCAGTGTAGGTAAACGCTTCCAAAGTCTGAAATTGTGAAGAATATTTGAAGATTATAATTTTTGAAACGGTTTGTTGTATCTTTTGTTACCATAAATTAATACTAATCCCCTTCATATCTATTCATAGTAGTTCATAAAATTAGTCGCAATTCTATAAACTGCACTCATACTTTTTGTCTCAGCTTTTAGCTACTCATGGCAGATGTTTCTCTACAAGAAATTACTTTTTCATGTCACCACTCCTCTGGTGTGATGCGTTCCACCACTAATTTCCCCTTTGTGCCATCCTCGGCGTGTATCCCAACTTCCTCAATTACTTGTTGGATATATTTCAGACTCCGTTGTTATCTATAGTTTTCGCCATCTACAGCTCCCTCTAGTGCCTTGGAAGTTATTCCTCGACGTACTGTGACGAGACAAAACATTATGACCACCTGCTTAATAGCTTGTCTGCCCGCCTTTCGACCGAAATGCATCTGATTATCAGGAGTCCGACTCTTGTTGGTAGGTGTGTGGAGGTATGTGGCATTCGATGTCTACGCACAGGTCACGTAATTCGTGCAAATAATGCACATCTGATTTGCGTTCGCGCTGATGGCGCCCGATATCGAACCAGATCCACAGGATTTACGTCACGTTAATTTGGTCACGAAGACCTCAACGTGAGTTCACTATAACTTTACTCTAACCACTGCAACACATTAGCCGTCGGGGAAGACATCAAGCATGAAGGGATGCAGGTGGTTCGCATCTGTCAGCTTGTCTCAGATTGCCACTACCACAAGTCCCATGTAAGTGCAGGGGAACGTCTCCCAAAGCATAACACTGCTCCCTGCGTCCGTGGTGTGCTGCACGTTTCGAGCTGCCGTTCTCCTCGATGACGGCATTTATGGAGACGGCCAGCGACCTAGTGTAGCAAAAATGATTCGCCCGAAGGGAACACTGCAGTTTTAATTGACGATGTCGTTGAGTCACCGTGTGAACTCGTCGAGGTGGTCTTCTGTGGAGTTCCATGTTCAACAACATACGATGAACGGTGTGCTCCGAAACATTTGTGCGTTCACCAGCATTATGCCACGGATCAGTATCCTACGGTATAGAGAAGACAAGCCTCCGAACCACACGTTCTTTCAAGAGTTATGGACGCCCAGCTATTTAGCACCTAGTCATAGTTTCATTGTCGTTCTCCTTCCGTAGATCCACACTACAGGATCACGTGAACATTCCACCATGTTCGTCGATTTCGATATATTCATTCACAGGCTCTGCATACTAATAATCTCCTCTTCGTCGAAGTCTCTTATCTTAATACAGAGGGGTCCAAAAAATGTATCCACTCTTTAAAAGTCCATAACTGGCAAACTAACTGACGGAGTTGTGTCATCTTTGGTGGTGTAACAGTTTGTAGTTCCGGCAATCGCCACACAAGCGTTGTATTGCGTTGTTTTGTTTTGTCAGATGACAGTTGCCAGATAGACAGCGTTTTGTTCTTAGTTGCACCTAGTTACTCGAGTAAACATGGCTGGCGCAAGGCTTACATTCGATGAAAGGAAGTCAGTTTTGAAGTGGTATTTTAAGCACGAAAACATTAATGAGGTTCAACGACAATGGCGAAATGAGTATCAAACAGAGCCACCGACACGTTTAACGATTCTTCGCATTCGAGCCGAAGTCGAAGACTGTGTTAAAGATGTACACAAACAACGATCTGGACGACCTGTAACAGTAACAAGTCCAGTTAACTCCTGTCGTGTGTTACAACAATTCACTCGCTCACCACGGAAGTCTGTGAGACAGTGTGCCCGTGAAACTGGAGTGAGTTGCTCAAGTGCTCGGCGAATTTTGAAGACAGCAAAGTCGAATCCCACGATTGCTACACTCAATGAACGAGGACGACCCAGATTGTACAATGGAGTACTGCGAGTGGTTTACTAACATGGTGCGCAACGAAGAAGAGTTTGCAGAGATGATTGTGTGCTCTGATGAGGCACAGTTCAAACTCAATGGTACAGTAAATCGCCACAATTGCATCTACTGGGCCGCCGAAAATCCGAACGTCCATGTAGACAAAGCTGTGAATTTGCCAGGAGTATATGTGTGGTGTGGGTTATCTTACTGGAGCTTGATTGGGCCATTCTTTTTTGACGGCAAAGTTACTGGTGAGTTGTACCTTCAGAAGCTTCAGACATCCATTTTACCTGCCATCCGAGACTTGTATGTAGACGGATGAGTTTACTTTCAACAAGATGGTGCCCCAGCACACTTCCAAAATCGTGTTAGGGCGTATCTCGACGAAACTCTACCAGGAAGATGGATAGGCCATAGAACTGCTGTGGGGTATCCACCTCGTTCTCCAGACGTAACTCATGTGGACTTTTGCCTGTGGGGAACACTAAACGACGTCGTTTATCGACAAAAGCCACGCACATTGGATGAACTTCGAGAATCCATCGTACATTCATATGCAAATATCCAACTGAACACGTTGCAATCAGTAGTTCGTGCTGCAGTTCAGCGGCATCGTTTGTGTACGGATTTTGATGGTGACCATTTCGAACACTTACAGTGATATCTTTAAGCTGGACTTTAAGCTACACTTTCACCAAAAATGAGTCAACTCCGTCAATTAGTTTGCAAGTTATGGACTTTTAAACAATGGACATATTTTTTTTGGACCCCTCTGTAGATTTATCCATATGCAGCCCATATCTTCGCTAGGGTGATCCCATCTGTGTCGGCGCTGCTAACATACTTTTCTTACCGCGTAACTTACCTGCGATCACCATCAGGCGGCATCCAACGTCGGGGGCGGTAGAAAGTGGTCATACTGTTTTGGCTAATAATTGCAAAACAAATGTATCATCTAGTCCGTACGTCTTGTTTTCCGAATGTGTCTTTCCTCACCGAATTTGCGTAGAACGTCCTTATCTCTAACCTTAACAGTCCACTTAAATTATCAACATATTTCTATGCCACAACGTCTCGAACGCTTCGATTATATTCGCATTCGGTTGCCAGCAGTCCATGATTCACTTCCATAGAATGCTGTACGCTAGAAGTACATTGTCAAACATTTTTTCCTCCACCCCTTACGTTTTTTTTGCTTCGAAGATAGCAGAATCCTTTCACTTCTTGGTCTCCACATTTAATGTTACTAAATTTATCACTTCTCTTATTTCTAATCACAACTAATCATAACTTGTAGGCCTTCACGGCAGCCGTCTTCATAAACAAAATCTTCCGGACTGAGAGGCCGTGGTCGAACCCGTAGAAATTCTTCCTCCTGACGTTTCGTTGCCAACTGCGGGAAACATCTTCCGGGGTGAGTCAACGACTGGCTGCTGGGATGTGGAGGTCCCTTCATGTAAAGTGCATAGAGGGCGTAACCATTCGTCACGTGCTGTCGAAAGTGAAACAATGGCTGACTAAAGTCATTACCCTCGATCAAAATCGAGTGTCGCATCGTCGACGGCCGTATCTTATCTAAGCCTTGTTCTTTTCTGTTAAAATTACTGTGGTGTTTATAAATCTCTATGGCTTCTCAGTACATACGTGCGTAATAATGCAATATCTTAGTTAGTACTCCTGTCTCACAAAATTTTATTTCTTCAAAAACTTGTTCCACTACAGCCTTTTTATGGGTGTGTTTCAGATGGCAGTTCCCTTTGTGTTCACTAAGGCAGGTATTATCAGTTCTTTTTGTTGTTCCAATATAAATCTTACCGCAAGCGCACGGAATTTTATACACCCCAGGGGTTGTAAAAGGGTCTCGTGCGTCATTCGCCGATCTTAAACATTCCCTGATCGTCTGCGTGGGTCTAAAGATTGTTTCATCTCGAGACTTGGCCAGAACGTTTCCAATACGGTCCGTAATATTGTGGATAAATGGAAGAAAAACTTTCCCAACCGACGGTTGTTATTGTTGCATGTTTTCGGATACTTTTCTTCTGTCTGGCTCATTTCCAGCTTATCCATTTTTCTTCAAAGCTGTTTGCAAATCATATAGTTTCTCTTGCAAATACACTGGTTCACAGATAATATTAGCCCTCTCCACCAATTTTTTAATAACACCTCTCTTCTGCCTGGGACGATGATTGGAATCCTTATAGAGGTAACGATCGGTATGTGTATCTTTCCGATACACCTTATGACCTAAAGTCTCATCTGCTCGTTTTATTACTGAAACATCCAAAAAATTAAGCTGACCATTACTATCTGTCTCCATAGTAAACTGTACCTTTGGGTTAATACTTTTTAAATACACCAAGAAACCATTCAGTTCCTCTTCACTGTGTTTCTGTATAAGAAAAGTATCATCCACAAAACGATGCCTCTTCAGAGGACTTTTATTGGCTAACCGCAATGCCTGCTGTTCAAAAAATTCCACACAAGTTTAGCAGCAGCTGGACTTTGAGGGATTCCCATTGCCACTCCTTCAATCTGTTCATAGAACTCATTATTATACTGAAAATAAGTCGTGGATATTCGTTAATCGGAACCATGGTGAACAGGGATACCACATCAAAACTGTCAAGGATATCACTTGGGCTAAGAGTAATGACACTTTTGTGGCTGGCGGTCGAGCTTTTACAATCGATTACCTTTGATCGAGAGTAACGACCCGTTAGTCAGAGATAGTTACACTGTCGACTGCATGTGACGAGTGGTGGCGCCCTCTATGCGCTCTATATAAATTGAACTTCCACAGCCCAGCAGCCACTAGTTGACTTACCTCGGAAAATGTTGCCCTAATTTGGCAACGAAACGTCAGAAGGAAGAATTTCTACTGTTTGTCCACAAAATTTTAATTAATGACTTATTTCTGCTATTCCTTATTTTCGTCTTTCTTTAGTTTACTGTCAAGCCATTTTCTACGCTCAATAGACTTCATTCCATTCAGTATGGTCTGTATTTCTTACTATCACTGGTGATAGCAATGTTCAGTATGTTCCGTTAACTGTTACTCACTATCACTGTTGATAGCAATGTCATCAGCCAATCTTATTGATATTCTTTTACCCTGAATTCTAATTCTACTTTTGAACCTGTCATTTATTTTCTTCATTGTTTCTTTGATGTACCCCACAGGTTAGCCGAGAGCGCTAATTCGCTGCTTCCTGGACTCGGGAAGGCGCGGCGGAACGGGATCGAATCCGTCTGGCGGATAACTGGCGAGGACCGGTGTGCCAGCCAGCCTGGATGTGGTTTTTAGGCGGTTTTCCACATCCCGCTAGGTGAATACTGGGCTGGTCCCCACGTCCCGCCTCAGATATACGACTCGCCTACATCTGAACACGTTTGCACTATTCCATGGATTACACTAGATGTAGACAGCTGGGGTACACTAATTCTCTCCTTGAGGTACGGGGCAGCGACAGGAACGGCATCTGGCCACAAGGCTGACCCTGCGTTGAAGTGGGACAAAGGCGCCAGGAAATGATGGTGTTTCTTTGATGAACAAACTGAGAAGTACTGGAAAAAAATTACATCCCCGCTTTACACGCCCTTTAATCCGAGCACTTCGATCTGAGGTCTTTCATTCTTACTTTTCCCTTTTGGTTTTTGTAACTTTTGTAAATTACTCCAAAACCTGAACACTCGCGGGTAGTGGGAAACGTTCCAGCAAACGAGATGTCCCAGCGCTTGTGAATTAAGATGTCTAATCTGATGGATATCGGTATCTTCTCACAGTGATCAAAAAATTACGTTGATTTACAAATAATGCTTAAAAAGTAGCTATTACCCGACATAAACCCAAGAAAAGTATGAGGGCAGTTTTGAAGAACATATATTTCAAATAAGAAAGATTATTTTATAGTTATTGTTCGCAATTCTAAGAGCAGTAGACCATAAATTGATTCTTGCTTCAATTATCTATCTGTGAAATTCATCTCCATTTCGTCTTCCAACATTTCCTTCGACGTAATATAGTTTAGAAACGTAATTCGGGACCCTATAACATCATGATCCGAAACGAAACTTCTGCTACAAGCAAAGGTGCGTTTAAGCTGCTAAATCCTCTCTCCTTCTGACGTTCCTTTGGTCGGAGATCTCTCTACGTAAAGGTTGTATTTACCGTAATCAGAATAATCGGTTTCCACCCGCCATTCCGCAAGTGTAATGTCATTTGCTCAATAACATTTATATTCAAACGACACAATATTCCGCTCCCTTTTAGCAAATTGGATTACCTGACGTTTTTGAGTACAAAAGGAAGTAAAGAAAGCGCAAACTGTCAATAAAAACAGCATCACAGTAAAAAACGATGCAATCTGGTTTGGCGTTTCCTTTGAACGGATTAATCGAAGGAATATTGCTATTGACATTGAGAGATAAGATATTGAGAGCCTTCTGTAAACAAGAACCGAGACGCAGAAACTCCCTTTGAAAAAGTGCTTTGAAATTCCGGCAAAATTAAAATAAAGATGCGTTCCGAGATTAATTAAAGTCACTAATGCCGCTCCGGAATATTGACATAGCGATTCTCAAGAACTGTTGCTATCTCTACTGAAATTGACGCTTGGAATCTAAATGCTCTTTGGGGCCAAAGGGAAGGTTGAAATATGTAGCTCTCACAGATTTCATTAGAAACACCTTTCCCTTTTAATACACGCTCGTTTTGTTTGTATTGTCAGAAGTCGCCAATAAGCCACCGCTGAAGGGTGGATTGTTTACGTTCTTAGATATTGCCTATCATGAGAGTCACACAAAGAGGATAAATAAAGAAAAGAGACATCCCTAAAAGTGGGAATCCCGCTCCCGCAAATGAATAATAACAGGAAAATAGTTTCACAATTTTTATTTCTCACTCGCTGATTACACGTAAGTGTAGAGGATAAATAATAGTCCGTATCATCAAGGAGTGCAGCTTGGCAGCGAAGGACTTTTTACCACGTGTTATGTCGCTTTCTTGTCTGTTTGTTCTATTTTTACTCTAACTTGCCGATGAACTAGAGACTTAAAACTTGCAATATAGCTCAGAATTGGATCAGAATGCAATAGTAACTCGCTTTCTTGTCTGGTGTGTGTCGGAGGGTACTTCGTGGATCACTGCCATTTCCCCCCTTTCCCTGTTCCAGTTGCGAATAGTTTGCCTCCGTGTTATGTCGAATGCCTATAATTTATTCCGTTATTGTCTTCTACCAAGATGCAAGTAAGAGGAAGCATTATGTTGGTCACTAAGGTGAAGTGAAACAGAAATGAACTTGAGATTACAAGGGAGACATGTGAAAAATCTTATCAAAATGTTTGAAATCGCCCGAAAAATTTCGCACACGCGGGGATAAAAAGCAAAAAAATTGTTACTAAAATATAACTGAATTTTTTATGTATCGTTTTCAAATTGGATCAAAAAGAATAAAATAATATCTTCTAGCCCTATACGGTTTCCATTGCTATACAATAGCTTTCAAAAATTTTGATTGTAAATTTTCGATAGCTATGAAAATACTTGAAAGATCAAAACGAAAATCGTGGGACGACTGCAAGCAGATGATAGTAACGAGGTGAACTAGTCACGTACCAATTACGTACTGCATACGCTCCACGTACTTTGTTTTAAATCTTGCAAGTATTTTCATAGCTATTAAAAATTGATATTCACAGATTTACTAATCTGTATGGGATTAGGAATCTGTATGGAGCTAGGGGAAACTACTTTACACTTTCTAGTCCAATTTAAAGACATAATATATTTAAATATTAATTTTTGTTTAAATAATTATTCCTTTTATTTCTGAAAAAATAATCATTTATTGACTCCAGCCTTGTTTACTTCAAACCATATTTTTTGTTTCTCTTTGGTTTTTATTGAATGATGCCGACAACTACTTTGTACCAATACACATAGGAATGTCGCAAAATAATCTGTACAACAATTTAATACGCACGCTCTTAACTTGCAGCTAAAAAAGGATGGGACACCAACTAGAACCAACACCAGGAGATTAAAATGCTAATATGACCACTGATAATAACCCAGATAAAAAAAAATAAAAGAAACGTCCTACGTCCATGTTCCGTATAAAATAATAATGGGTTTTGTTTTTGGATATCCAGCTGAAACTCTAGGGAAGGTGTATCTGATGGGGAGGGGATTCATTGTTTGTGACCTGCCGTTTTTTCTTTCCGTGCCTCAAAATAACGGATTTAGAATTACTCCCATGGAAATTACTGATTTTTTTTCTTACACCAATTGACACGAACTTGCAGCTTCGGTCAAATTCTGAGTAATCCATCGAGAATAGATCACTTTCTCATCTACATGGTCATACAAGAACCGAAGTGCAGTATTGGAAATACCTAAGGACGAAGTAACATAAATGCGGATCCTCTTCAGTCATGCTGTACACCCCATCAGAATGTTTTGGAGCAGCATTCTATTTGGATCGGCCTTGTGAGGTCGCTGTTATCGAGTCTCGTTCGACACTAGGACAAATACAACGTCCGTGTGGCGCAACAACGCTTCGTTAAGCATCTAACGGCGAGTTTTCTGCTGCTCGTCTTTGATTGTACGCTGGCGCGAAGGTTGTTAAAATGAAGTCATCGGATGTGATCGGTCGTGAACAATTGGTAGGAGGAATTACGCTAAAGGTAGCCAAGTAACATACTGAATTTTAGGGTCAAGTGTTGGAATAGTAATTAGCAGGTAGGGGATGTCGTACAAGGATGAAGCGTTTGAGAAAGTTAATCTCATGGCATTAATTTGTTACGTTAGTGACATCTCAGTCAACTGTGCTCAATGAACTACGCCGAACTGATTGTCAAATAATCCCAAGGAAGAAACATTCCGTTATCGACAAGGGAACGCTAATTATGAGCGAAGTGAGCAAGCGATGGGAATCCTGTAAACTTCACGAAACACACTGCTTGCAAAAACAGGACTTCAACGAAATTCTGCTAACCAATGACAAACAGTTCTTTTTGAAGGTGGTTATGAATAGTTAAACGAATTGATTCGATAAATTTCTGTTGAGTTAGGTCCTTACAACAATGGCAAAAAAATCTTATAAAGAAACCTTCACGTGAAATTTCTATTTTTCCACAACAATGTCTCTTTTAGTTCTCACTGTAAACAAAATCATCGGCCGGTATCTGAGCTGTCGTTTTGACAACGACAGTTGATAAATTTTAAAACTATAATAACGTAGGCAGCTTGTATGGTCGGTTTGGTTGTTGTAAGCTATCTAGTAAGGCGACCACCGATCGAATCTAGCAGTCGCTATATTCAAACAGTGCGGGTCTACCACATCAGAGGGTCAGACTACTGTACTTTTCGTAGTGTGTGGAATTCATCCCGAAGTCCGATTCTGGTACGTCCCCTTATTGGACACATAATGTATCCCACCACATAGCTTGGTAAGAATATATACAGTGACAAATTTGCAGAACAGGAAGGATTTTCTGACAGTTTGTTACCTCAAAGACTTCAGTTTTTCTTTTTGAGCACGCATTGCTCGGACGTATAATAGGACTACTTTTTTTCCTTTTCTAATCCAAGGCGGATTTCACATTTCTTCCAGTTGTATCAGAAGTTTACGTAGTATTCGTTATTTACTTCTCCCCTTATTGAATGGAAAGAGTGAGAAGAATCTCTCTCAAATTCTGAAGGTGGTAGGGGTAAAATACAGTACAATTTGTACAGAAACAAGATGGCAGTTGTAAGAGTCGAGGGGTATGAAAGGGAAGCAGTGGTTGGAAGGGAGTGAGACAGGGTTGTAGCCTGTCCTCGATGATATTCAATCTATATATTGAGCAAGCAGTGAAGGAAACAAAATAAAAATTAGGAGTAGGTATTAAAATCTATGGAGAAGAAATAAAAACTAAGGTTTGCTGATGACATTGTAATTCTGTCAAAGACAGCAAAGGATTTGGAAGAGCAGTTGAACGCAATGGACAGTGTCTTGAAAGGAGGATATAAGATGAACATCAACAAAAGCAAAACGAGAATAATGGAACGTAGTCGAATTAAGTCGAGTGATGCTGAGGGAATTATATTAGGAAATGAGACACTTAAAGTGTAAAGGAGTTTTGATATTTGGGTAGCAAAATAACTGGTGATTGCCGAAGTAGAGAGGATATAAAATATAGACTGGCAATGCCAAGGAAAGCGTTTCTGAAGAATAAAAATTTGTTAACATCGAGTATAATTTAAGTGTCAGTTTCTGAAAGTATTTGTATGGAGTGTAGCCATGTATGGAAGTGAAACATGGACGATAAATATTTTGGACAAGAAGAGAATAGAAGCTTTCGAAATGTGGTGCTACAGAAAAATGCCGAAGATTAGATGGGTAGATCACATAATTAATGATGAGGTATTGAATAGAATAGGGGAGAAGAGTTTGTGGCACAACTTGACTAGAAGAAGGAATCGATTGGTGGGACATGTTCTGAGGCATCAAGGGATCACCAGTTTAGTATTTGAGGGCAGCGTGGAGGGTAAAAATCGTAGAGGGAGACCAAGAGATGACTACACTAAGCAGATTCAGAAAGATGTAGGCTGCAGTACGTGCTGGGAGATGAAGAAGCTTGCACAGGATAGAGTAGCACGGAGAGTTGCATCAAACCAGTCTCAGGACTGAAGACCACAACAACAACAACAAGAAGAAGAAGTTTCTCGCAGGTGAAATCGTACCACCGACCTAATATATTCCAAAATGCCCCTCCTATGATCGAGATTTTTCCAAGGATCAAACATTGGGTTATAGAAAGGTAGCGTCAGTTGATTTGGATAGCCATTGGGTTAGGGAACATTCCAATGTCAAACACAAGGATCATCTTACTGTAACTATCCTACTGCACAGGGTCAAAGATTGAATATTTCAGACTTCCTCCATCTTAGACAAGCGGAGCATATCAGTTGGTCCTCTTTACATTTGATTTGGTCTACGATGGGGCTTACGGGGCTTACAGATGCACGATTTAGTTCATGGGCAGTTTCTGAGAAAACCTGAAAACATGAGTTTTCGGTATCAAAACCGTGACACGGATTCCAGGACGGCTACACACACAAATGGATGTAATTTTTACGCTATATTCCCAAGATCCCAATCTCGATCCAAATTGTAAATTTTCTTGATATCTTTATCCGTTTCCGAGATACACATATGGTCCGGGAACGGGGCTCACAACCCGAACCACACGCCACTGTTAAGCACTAATGAAGGGCTGGGTCCGTTACTTCGATTGCACATAATTAATTAAAGTCAGTCCAACACATTTATTTTAAATAACAAATGAAGTTACATTTAAATCTGTCTGACATTAAACAGGAATAAAAAAAACAATTTCAATGTTAGCTGATTTCGTGCGTGAAGCTCGAGTTAAGCCAGTAACCAGATAAACTAAACATTTCACCGTAATTTAAAAGAAAGAGAAAAACAAAATTGAATCAATACATCCAACTGACAAATATCCACAAAACCTAACAATACTACTAAAAGGAATACACTGAAGCTGGGCGCAGTCATTCACCCGACAGAACAATTCAAAATGAGTTCAATAACACAGCTGCGTGCCCCCGAAAACAGCAAGACATGAAATACACTTCAATTGGCGAATAACAAATACTCATTAACATTACGCCACTTCTGTTTCAACTGCAGTGTCCCAAAGAAACATGCGCTTATTCTGAAAGAACAATTTTTTTATATGTTTAAATTACAGCATTAAGGAATTCCAAAAGATGTCCTGTCCAATCGAACCGATTCCTCCCTCCCCCCCCCCTTTCAGTTGGGGCACAAATGTTTCCCCTTTCTAGTCGGAGGCTGAGCCAGAAACACAGAATGCCACAAAAACACAGTTTTACTGTGAAATCTTACAGGACACCCGGAAGCGGTAACAGACAAGCGGTCGCCACCCACAAATAACACAGGCTAAGAGTCAGGCTGGGAGCACATGCTACGAGAACTTGTTCACACTATGCTCACCACAAACTGTAGACATTCCGACCGAACATCCACCAGAAGGACGAATCAACCAACAGGCCCACGCCGTGCTTCTCACACAGGTACCTCAATCTGTACAAACATCTAGGCCAACACCAACTCCGGACTCCCCTCTCACTGCGAGGCTTGGCACAGCTTATATGAAATGCCTCCCAGGCAACCAGTAACCGCCGCAGGAGTTTCACGATTAGCAAACAGCCCCAGCGTAACAGACATCACACGTGTGCTTACGCCCGAGCCACAACTCCGGCAGTCTCACCGGCCGCCCCAAACCGACTGCCTCTCGCCGTCCCGCGCGCCCCAGCCGAAAATACAGAGATGCTCATGCCCGGGGACGCGCCAAAGATAACAAGCCGATCGCTGATGATCGACCAGCGATCTGGCTCACGTAAAACACGCATGTAATGTCTGTATGAGGCGAAAATGTAGTTTATAAAGTGACGTAGTGCAGAGAAGTATGCTCTACAGGGTCTCCGTTAGCATCAGAAGAGTTCAGTGAAGCCCATGTTGTTTTAGTACTGAAGCACATGCAAAATTGTTGTGCACATACACTCCTGGAAATGGAAAAAAGAACACATTGACACCGGTGTGTCAGACCCACCATACGTGCTCCGGACACTGCGAGAGGTCTGTACAAGCAATGATCACACGCACGGCACAGCGGACACCCCTGGAACCGCGGTGTTGGCCGTCGAATGGCGCTAGCTGCGCAGCATTTGTGCACCGCCGCCGTCAGTGTCAGCCAGTTTGCCGTGGCATACGGAGCTCCATCGCAGTCTTTAACACTGGTAGCACGCCACGACAGCGTGGAAGTGAACCGTATGTGCAGTTGACGGACTTTGAGCGAGGGCGTATAGTGGGCATGTGGGAGGCCGGGTGGACGTACCGCCGAATTGCTCAACACGTGGGGCGTGAGGTCTCCACAGTACATCGATGTTGTCGCCAGTGGTCGGCGGAAGGTGCACGTGCCCGTCGACCTGGGACCGGACCGCAGCGACTCACGGATGCACGCCAAGACCGTAGGATCCTACTCAGTGCCGTAGGGGACCGCACCACCTCTTCCCAGCTAATTAGGGACACTGTTGCTCCTGGGGTATCGGCGAGGACCATTCGCAACCGTCTTCAGGAAGCTGGGCTACGGCCCCGCACACCATTAGGCCGTCTTCCGCTCACGCCCCAACATCGTGCAGCCCGCCTCCAGTGGTGTCGCGACAGGTGTGAATGGAGGGACGAATGGAGACGTGTCGTCTTCAGCGATGAGAGTCGCTTCTGCCTTGGTGCCAATGATGGTCGTATGCGTGTTTGGCGCCGTGCAGGTGAGTGCCACAATCAGGACTGCATACGACCGAGGCACACAGGGCCAACACCCGGCATCATGGTGTGGGGAGCGATCTCCTACACTGGCCGTACACCTCTGGTGATCGTCGAGGTGACACTGAATAGTGCACGGTACATCCAAACCGTCATTGAACCCATCGTTCTACCATTCCTAGACCGGCAAGGGAACTTGCTGTTCCAACAGGACAATGCACGTCCGCATGTATCCCGTGCCACCCAACGTGCTCTGGAAGGTGTAAGTCAACTACCCTGGCCAGCAAGATCTCCGGATCTGTCCCCCATTGAGCATGTTTGGGACTGGATGAAGCATCGTCTCACGCGGTCTGCAGGTCCAGCACGAACGCTGGTCCAACTCAGGCGCCAGGTGGAAATGGCATGGCAAGTCGTTCCACAGGACTACATCCGCATCTCTACGATCGTCTCCATGGGAGAATAGCAGCCTGCATTGCTGCGAAAGGTGGATATACACTGTACTAGTGCCGACATTGTGCATGCTCTGTTGCCTGTGTCTATGTGCCTGTGGTTCTGTCAGTGTGATCATGTGATGTATCTGACCCCAGGAATGTGTCAATAAAGTTTCCCCTTCCTGGGACAATGAATTCACGGTGTTCTTATTTCAATTTCCAGGAGTGTAAAATCCAGTCTGAGATAAAAATTAATTTTGTGTTATTTCAATTATACACAAGCAAACTATCAACATTTTACCGACCCATAAAACTGTTTTCATATGAGTGACATGCCCTGCTCTAGCAGGGAAAAGGAGGTAACCATAGGAAAAATCCTCCTATCGGAGCAGAAAAAAGGCGAATATGTTCCTGTTAATTATAAGACTCTGAAAAGTGGGTCACCAGCTACCTCATTCTACGTTCCGCAGCATCTATGAAACTTTCATGATTTATTTTTCACATTCGGAATAGCTGCACCGAAGAACGTTCTGTTTTGATGCGGACTGGTACAGGGTTTCAAGTTCTGCAGTCAGTCTGAGTGTGAAAATAGTCCTTGGGTATGAGATATCGTTGCCACCGATGTTCTACTATAGGCAGCGCCACCTCCTAATCTTGGAGGGCAGCAACTGTGATGGGCGGTGCATATGCTGTGTACTACACATTGACCTATATAGGACGACTATCTGCACTCTTGACATCAATTTTCACTGGGCTCAGGAACAGCAGTGTTCTCCTGAAGACGGCGAGCAGCTGAATTGCCAAAATATTGAATGAAGTAGATTAGAGGAGTCAGCAGTAAACACGACGAAATTTTCATAACTTCAGTGTTGTAGACGAGTTTCTAGACCATTACAACATGCTGCATAGAGGAATATATCCAGCTGATTGACAAGTGAGTTTGTAAGGCGGCAGATTAAAAGAATGTCAATTTCGCAACTTACGTGGGGTTTTTTATACATCGTAACAGGAAGGTGAATATGTCACTTGGTATACTGGGTGATCAAAAAGTCAGTATAAATTTGAAAACTTACTAAACCACGGATTAATGTAGATAGAGAGGTAAAAATTGACACACATACTTGGAATGAAATGGAGTGTTATTAAAATAAAAAAAGTATTGCTAGACACGTGAAAGATTTCTTGCGCGCGTCGTTTGGTGATGGTCGTGTGCTCAGCCGCAACTTTCGTCATTCTTGACCTCCCAGGTCCCCAGACCTCAGTCCATGCGATTATTGCCTTTGGGGTTACCTGAAGTCGCAAGTGTATCGTGATCGAACGATATCTCTAAGGATGTTGAAAGACAACATCCGACGCCAATGCCTCACCATAACTCCGGACACGCTTTACAGTGCTGTTCACAACATTATTCCTCGACTATAACTATTTTTGAGGAATGATTGTGGGCATGTTGAGCGTTTCCTGTAAAGATCGTAATCTTTGCTTTGTCTTACTTCGTTATGCTAATTATGCTACTCTGATCAGATGAAGCGCCATCTGCCGGACATTTTTTGAACGTTTATATTTTTTTGGTTCTAATAAAACCCCATGTCATTCCAAGCATGTGTGTCAATTTGTAGCTCTCTATCTACATTATTCCGTGACTTATTCAGTTTTCAAATTTATCCTGACTTTTTGATCACCCGGTACTTCAACGAAAATGAGCAGATTTGCCTATGAAAATGCACAGTATGCAATGCAAAGGGATGAAACTCAGTTGATGGTGTTAAAACACCGAACCTAAATCCTGTGTCAATGAGCAAGACGTGAAAAATGCCGCAGGAGGAAATGTTTCGTTTGGGAGCAGATGCGAGGGGTGACGTCATGGGCCGAGTACAATGGAAAGCTCTTAAAACAACCCACAGCGTGGGACAGCGAACGGGCCAGGAGACTCACGCAGGAGGGCAAGTAGGGGGCCACCAGTGTGGTATGGAAAGAATTTTTAGAAAATTGCATTAGGGAATTCCCAGATGGATATGATCAAACTGGTGATGCAGTTGATCACGTGAACTGGGCGTGGTATGCTAATGATGTATGCATGTAGCTTTTAGGCATCTGAAGAGGGTACAAAATGTCCGACTGGCTGACATGAACTAGAAAGGAGTAAAGTGCCAAAACTCTGATGCAGCTCGATGGTAGGCCCTTTGCGATTGGCAGAGATAGTTCCCACAAAATAAAAGGTACGCTCCTATTGGTCAGAAAAAGCCGTGACGGGCAGCACGAAAGGACTCAGGATAGGGACAGTTTTGCTACAAGAGGCACAAGACTGAAAATTTCGGGGACTCTCCTCTGAACCAGCATCAAGTGCAGAACAGGGGACATCACGCTCTGTAGGACGCCAAGGAGGAATTTAGTGTGAACACTGCATTCACTTTGGCTGACTTCCAGCTAGATAGTAGCTGTAGCGTCGTTGAGCTCCAGTGGAGAAACGCAACAGCCACATAGTTAATGGTTCTTGCGAGAACCGAGAGGGCGTTGTAATATGCATGCTGCTCCATCCATGCACATGCATATCGGCATATTTCAAGACTAGGGATGAGTGCATGTTTTCTCCACTGACGAGAAACATTGGAGAGTTTCTGTTGATAAAATCAGTAAAGGTTTCGATTAGCTTTTGTAGGACTTTCAGAGGACGAGAGAAGCCATGCAGCTGACAGCTCATCACAGATAAAGTAAATACCGTGTGCAGAGGCGTAAACTTGTTGGTTCACCAGCTTGCATCCACTGTGAACTAGAGCAACCTTGAGTAATCTTTTGCTCAGCTTGTCACAAAAACTAACCATCCTCCATAGACTTGATTGTCATCCTAAATAGTACTAAACTTAGAACCAGAATCGGATGATTTGTCGTAATATCTGCCAGCTTCACGATGTAGTAGTAAGAATAGTTTTGTGAAGAACCTTGTGGTTAAAATTTGTTATTGTTGTGTTTAGAGTTAGTTCGATTAATCTGGACGAAATGCATTATCTTGACAACTGTCCTAACATTGTCATGTTACAACCTATGGAAATTAGTTTATTTCTTTGAGAACAATCCTGAATCAAAAACAATGTGTGCACAGCTAAATACCATTGTGCTCTGTCATAGAATAATGGTCCACTCCTCACCCCAGACATTTGTTCTATAGACGCTAACGCACTCAAAGGATGTTTTGCTGATGTCTGACGAAAGAGAAAAGAAGTGGAGTGTCAGAAGTTTTAAAAGAAAAAAAAAATACTTCCCATCCCACACTCCTTCGTGAATCGTGGCTCTGATTACGAGCTCTGGCAGCGCTGTTTAAACGTCCACAACTAAAAATCGGTCGATGCCGATAACGCGAAATTTATAGCTGAGGATGGCAGATCATGGCACGGGGCCCAGAATTTGCAGTCAGCCGGCTGTTCGGCTCATAGCCAAGAGTGAATGCCAGTGAAGTTTAACACGAGTGTCTGGAAAACGTGACTCTAAACGTAGGCGATGCTAAATTATATACTTCTTTTTCCTTCATGTATTCTCTAACGCGCTGACCTCTCACAGATGAATCGACACATCTTACACAATATGTACTGTCGTGTGCTGCTTATTGCTACTTCCGAGTTCAAAAGTTACGATGGTTGCCCAGAAATTAATGCACCGCTTTTTTATTCTCAGCCGAAAACAATGCTGCAAATGCTAAACGTTACGTACGTATTATTTGCCAAGTTTCCGTCACTTCTGACAGATAGCGTAGCTGCAGGACAGTTTCAAAATGGCCTCTGTAGGTGATGTACTTTACAAGCAACGTGCCGTCAATGAATCTCTCACTGTAGAGAAAGAAACTGTGGCGAATACTCACAAGCGCTTGTGCAAACTCTATGGGGCATCGGCTGTTGACAGAGGTATAGTTAGTCGCTGGGCACGGAGGGTGAGCTCATCAGAAGGCGGTTCGTTGGAACTTCACAATTTGCAGAGGCTGTCACATTTGACATGTTGCAGCAAGCTGATGTCATTCACGTGGACAGACGCATTACGACTCGGCAGTTGGCGCTGCATCTGTCAATTAGCAAAGGAAGTGTGAATTCGCCACCAGGGCAAGGATTGGTATCGGGATGGAGGAAGGCCATAGAATGGGATGGAGATTACTTGGAAAAATAGGGTATATAGATAAAATGCCATTCTTTCGTATGTGTAATTCTCATTATTTTCAATAAAGGATTATTGAAGGGAAAAATTTCTGTGCATTACTTTCTAGGCAACCCTCGCATTTTTTGTGGTGATACTTTTGTTAGGTCTGTAACTAATAAGCTTAAACTTCGTAACGGGAATTTTACATGCGACAAACCCTCTCATTAGCAACGTGAAAACAAGTATTTTGATATAGAATAGCCTTAGCTACCCTGCGTCTGAACATGAACATTAACTCTGTAAAATGCTTTCGATGTGTGTGGTGCAAATTACGCGAAACTGAATCTGACTATCTGGAAAGGAAATTAAACACAAATAGTACCTACCAACATTGCACAAAGTGTCTTGCTCATCAAACAATCACGACAAGCTGGGTAACTTTAGCGTATTGAAACTGTGCTCTATTAGAAACTGTATCTACTGATTTATATAAGAATTTTATAAGTGAACATGGTTCCTAATTCCACCTCTGAAAATTCGTTTAGGCCCAAGGTTGATTCTTACCTTGCAACGGATAACTCAGCTCTGCTCCATCATGCGAAATGCTGAACTGCATGATCCTGAAATAAATCACTGTGCAACTAATTCCCTTAGTATTTATTTTACTGTGCTTCTATAAATGAAAATTTTGTTACCTTTCCTGAAATGCAGCTCACTATTCACACAGTATTGGAAGGTGTGCCGGTGCAGTAATATTATGATTTTCAGTCTCTCTGTGCAGATATTCTTCAGTTAAATGTTTATAAATGAATGAAAGGTTGTTCTGAAATTGCATAAAAATCCTTTTAATAACACAGACATGAGACTATGATCCTCTTTTGCATCATCATAAACAATGAAATTTGGTTCAGACAAACAATATTTAAGTTACGTAAAATTTACTCTTTATTTTTCTAATGGAATCCTTTTAACTGAAAGTGGGCGGGGGGGGGGGGGGGGGAGGGGGTGACGAATAATAATGATGATTCTGAATACATCACTGAGAGTTCATCCTGAATACGAAAATGTAGTTTTTTTTTAAAAAAATGTAATATTTAGAATACTTCGTGGTTTGCACTTGCAAGAAACAGGAACTTAATACAAATTACCTTTATCCGTAGTTGTCATCTCCCTCCGAAATCATCTAGAAAGCACCCTCAATCACATCAGAGAGTATCTCAAATAAAATTCATTCTCTATACAGCATGTCTGCCGTCAAAGCTCTACACGGAGCGACGACTCAGATCGTTTGTTCTCTAATAATGATAATGCAACCTCTGGTAGCTAAACAGTACGTACCACTCATGCACTCAGGCATCCAAAGACGCTAGCAGTGGCAAACATTCCAAACAAACTGTCATTTCTCATTATGTATACACATATCATAACCCCCATCACACCAAACAATGATTTTAATGAATGTTCCTTGCTAATAGCAAGGAATATACAACGAATTCTGTTACAAATAAGAAACAGAATTGGTATATGGAAAAAGTAGTCAAAAATACGTAAATCCAACAATTACCAAGTACAAAGCAGAACGGTAAATATATAAAAAATAATTAATAAAGAAAAAACTCTGCCGCTCCCGGTTTCAAGCCCGGGGCCACATCTCGCAATTGATGAGGAGGGTGGAGGGGGAGGAGTAACACTTTGTAAAAAAAAAAAAAAAAAAAAAAAAAAAACCCTAGAAGAACCTAACCTATCACCAATATCACTGGGGGCTACGCACAAAGGAACTGAACTTCGCCGTCTAGCATTTGCAGATAATTTTGCGATTCTTTGTGAAAACCTAACAAACCCAGAAATACAAATCGATCTCTTAGAAGAAATAGTCAACAAACCGTAATTAAAAATTTATGTAAGAAACAAACTTGATGACAAACATGAAAAAAATGATCTAGAAATCCCAGTAATCGATACTGGATACATGAAGAGGATTACTGAATTTAATTATTTGGGAGAAATGACTCAAGAAAATGGCTTGGGAAAATGGGCTGTAGATGAAAGAGTACGTAAAATGTAGAGAGAAAATGGTACAACGAGGAACATTTACAGCAAAATCTCTTTGTCAACAAATCTGAAAATACAGCAGTACAACACAATATTAAAACCAGAATGTGTTTATGCAAATGAATGTACTGAATTACAAATTACACAAACTTGAAGTCCTACAAAGAAGAATCATTCGAAAAATACACAGTCCGCTAAGAAATACGGATGTATGGAAATTAAGAAGTAATGAAGAAGTATATCACAGCATAAAAAACATAAGTGAAGTGCTACGGAAGAGGCGACTGCTGTTTTTTGGATATTTATACAGAATGAACGGCAATATGTTTACAACTAGATTTTTAAATATCTTTTGGACAAGAAGTCAGAAATAGCCTGGATTCAAGAAGTTAGGAAAAATTTGGATAGAAACAACATAAGCGGAAAAGATGTAACAGAAAGAGAGGTTTTTAAGAAGAAAGTATTCAAAATGGAAATATTCCGAGGCGGGAGGGACAAGAAGACAGGGTCAAAATGGATCGTTTGTTTGGAGATTAAAGGGACTAAACTACGTGGTTGCCAGTGACTTCAGAATGATCTGAGGAGAGCAAGAGGAGACAGTGAGAAGATGAGAGAGTACCAGAAGAAGAAGAAGAAGAAGAAAGAAGAACAAAGGGAGAAGCACTGGAACTGGCGCCTGGTTCTTAGATGACCGACAGGGAAAACGAAGAAAACAAGAAGAATTAATAAACAAGAATAGTGGTACTGTAAGTTGGACAGCAAAACATTTCAAAAAATGGTTCAAATGGCTCTGAACACTATGGGACTTAAGATCTGAGGTCATCAGTCCCCTAGAACTTAGAACTACTTAAACCTAACTAACCTAAGGACATCACACACATCCATGCCCAAAGCAGGATTCGAACCTGTGACCGTAGCAGTTGCGCGGTTCTTGACTGAAGCGCCTAGAACCTCTCGGCCACCGGGGCCGGCAAAATATTTCAAATGTCACTCAGAATACTATATAATGTTTGTGATCAATAATACAAGATGAACATCACTACGCGCCATATCGCTGTTGCTATGACGTATTCCAGCCAATCAGAAGCCGTCCTTTGCGTATAAAAGTGGGAGCCTTGTAGTTTACGGCAGTCAGTTTTAGCCCTGACGACGACCAAGGAGGTAGTGGTCGAAAGCTTGGAGTTTTATCCTGATTTGACGCTGCGTGTGCACCGCGAGATTTTTATTCAAGAAATACGCCGCGAAAGACTTCGTCGCCATCAAGAATGAGTAGTCGGTGCAGTGTATGCATTGTCAAACGTACAGGATAATAACCTAATAAGTAAAATGACAATATGGTGTTATTTCTTGCACTGAGGTGAAAAGGTTTAACTAATTGCAAATATCACATGCAGCACACTTCGCTTATAGTGGTCACACTGTTAGTTGCTTCATATAGTCACAGTTAGGCAGGAAGCTGAATATTGATAGATAAGAGGCAGAAACAGTTAGCATACAACCGTGAATACCACTTGAAACCCTCAAGGAATTAATCGAAAAACTCTCCACACGACTTTACACGTACTCGAGACATTCGAACAATCCTTTCATTCTTACTCTGGCAAACTATGATCACAACCATAGGTAGAAGGATATACGCCTAAAGACAGTGATACCTAGGGCGTAACCACCTATGGGCGAGCTAACATACACTCACAAGCGACATCTGCAAGTCACTGCATATCGGCAGCACTGACTGGGTATGCCGTCTGCTGTCACAGCCGACCAACAGGCTACAGCAGGGAGGACGACAAGCTCACACACTAACGCACAAACAAAGTGCCAACACTACCCTACACTGTGAATCCGATAGGTATGACGTATCGGATACAAAATGGCGATGGGCACAATTGTTACAGGTATGTGCTGCTGACCAAAAAGCCATTACTGGTACGCAGCTGCAGTCGCGGAGTAACAACGCTTCACAACGTCAAAGGTATCCGCCTGCATGATACCCATTACCTACAAAACTTACCCTTGTATGACCTGTCGCACGCAGCAAGAAGACCGCTACGGCCATTACAACCCGACCCAACTATAGCAGAGCTTTTTTCCCTTGGCGCTTGCCTTAGTCACTTTTCTTTCCTCTCCTCTTCTAACCGCAGCCCTTCGTTAAACCTTCTACCCAATCTATCTCCAGAGGAGCACGTATTAGTGGTTAATCATAACCAGACGTACGCAAACACCGCAGTACCCACATCCTGCGAGTCCTCACTTAGTGATAACTAACCAATATGCAGAGATGGCAGTAGTAATTTTGTGTTGGCCATTATGCTGGTGTGGGTGCGAGGGGCTCCACACAATATGAAAAAAAAAAAAAAAAACACAACCACGCTGACAACCTGTAGTTCCCCACGAAATAACAGTACTGAAGGTAAGGGCAGACTCTGGGAGGAAAAACGTTTAGTCAGTCCTCCAATAATTAACAGTAGTACGAATCACAGCAGTGTTGGCTCTTTCATTATTTGCTGTCAGCTCTTTTCCATGAAAAACCAGGCATTGGGACAAATCTCTGAAACGACATTGTGGTAATGTTTGTATAATAGGACACTTGACAGGGTGCCCAGTAAAACGCCTCTAGTCCTCCACTGATTGAAACAGAAGTGGCCATCAAGCATCAATGTTCATGCATATATGAGACATGTAGAATATCCTGTCTTAATGCCCATGTACAGTAGATAACACGATTCTCAAAACCGTTTCCATGTGGCTCTTGATGGAGAGAGATGTTATGGGTATGGAACCAATGTCGATAGAGATTGCATAGAACTTCCGCCTGAATCACGCTACTTCCTCATGCCATTGCGCGGGAGCTAACGTGCGGATCAACTGCAACAACAGCAAGAACATTAGTTTTCCCCTCTTCTGTCGTCACTTGTTTCCTTCTGTTACGTTGTATGGGTGTTACACTACCACTTGCACGCAACTGGATGAAGACGTTGATAAATAATTGACAAATAACTGCCGAGATGGTTGTCGTCTGTTGGGATATCTTGCCACATACACGGTACATCTGAGCGGCATTCTTTCTATACTCTCCATACACTATGCACTTGTCAGTTTTTTTTTTGGGTTGGCAAATCCCATCGTCCACTCATGACCTATTGCTTGGACTGTCAAACGCTGACTAGCAAGTCGCAATGCACTCAAGGAACACACAAGCTATAGAGGGCAAAAACTGTGTAAGAGGAAAGAGATTGGGACACATTTAGCAAATAATTGACGTTATAGGTGCCAAGTGCTCCTCTGAGATGTTTGGCACAGGACAAGAGTTCGTGTTGGGTCACATCAAACCAGTCGTAACACTGATGTGTCAAAATCATGAGGTATCCACCATATGTCAAAAATTGAACTGTCCCCTGGACGATTCGAAGTGTAATAGTAAATGTGGAAAGTAATAGCTTAGATTCGATATCACAACATAATACCTTGCAACTGCGCAGGTTCAAATGCATAAACAAGTATCGGTGTGGAAACTTTGCGTAATACGGCTCGCACTAGACTATTGTAACAAAGCACACTTACATTCTAATTTACCCTTCTTTTAGTTTGTAATTGTCAATAGTGTGACTTCCCCTCTCCCCTTTTGGTTGTCGCTGTTGATGAGCCGCTACTGGCGCAGCTCGGTCGGTGGGATGGATACGCAAGCCGCAGTGATGCCTGTCCCCGTCGGATAACGTGGAACAGCATCTGAAAATCTCTAAAGAAAATTGTTCCTCGCCTAATGTACGAAAGTCCGTTTGCCAGTCCGCACAGTCTTCTCAGCGGTGTAAACTGCTTATTTTAACTGTCTGTTATGGATGTATGATGATTTGCTGTGCCCGGTTAGTTAGTTATTGCAGTATTAAGTGAATCATTCATCACCGGCGTCGTTTCACACCACTGAAGCGAGAAAAAATTGATTTGCGGTTCAGTATCAGTAGTTGTTACGTTGCTAGGCAGAATTGTTCACTAAGGCAAGACGCAAATCCAGAGATAATCTATAATGCTGTGTTGCTTTCATGCGTTATGATATTATCTCGGAAAAAACACTCGTTTCAATGCTTAATGTTCATCAAGTCACGCTTTCAATTAGAATGTTCACAGTTAATTAATTTTGATTAATGATGGTACCAACACGTGAGATTTCCATTACTGACGAACAATTTTATTTTTCCTTCTTAGCACTTAGTTTGTAATCATAGCACCACACGCACACCGATGGATCAGATCAATTACGATTCTTTTGAATTCGGTGATCGTGACTACGACGACAACTTTTACAATCGGCGTATTTGTATTATCTTCGTGTGATATTTATGTTTCCTACTCAAGGCTAATCAGGTATTACGGTCTTCGAGACAATGTCCATTCTTCGTGTAACTGTTCACTTTGATGAAGGTTGAGTCCAACAATAATATCTCCAATACTCAGTGTTCATTGACTCGTCGGACACTATCAGAATATCACTTCAGTTCAAGTTCTCAAGTCAGAATAACCGAGGACAAAGTCTGCTCGTCTCTATCACACAATATTACTTTTTTTTTTTAAAAAAAGAAACAATCTCGTAGCGTTCCGTTTGTAGTACTATAACAAACGGTGCTCTCTCTCGATAGCAAGCAAGTTGGCAGGCGACTATCTTTTTCATGATCGAGCATTGTAGACGCATTGAATTTCCTTTTCGCCTCGTTTACAAGTCTCTTTCACAATAAATGTTATCTCTCACCGACATATTACTTTGCACTTAACTTTCGTCGTACTGATTTGCAGTTATGACTAAGATGTTTGATAGCTACTTAACAATAATCTTCCTTTCTTTCCAGATTTCTATCATGACATACTTAATAATTATTGAAATTAGTGCTCATCAAAACTTTAAGCTGTTATATTATTGTCAAAGTTGTCGTACCTGTCAGGCTAACCCTGTTCCTTACTTTAAATTATCATGACATTCTTATTTGGGTTTTCGGGCTTCTTGGGGTGTTACAATAGGTATTGTTTCATTAAAAAAAGTTTATGTTTGTACAAAAATATACTTTATTAGTATCTCTACAATCTGTGTACTGGTTAACAACACGAGCCCCTGACTGCTAATCCATTCTGTGAAAACCACACATCGATAGCACTTTTCATTTCCTCAATATTTGCGGTGCAAGTCTTAGGTGACGCACCCTGTAAATCTAAGTATGTGCTATTATACTATTAGTTTGTGATCTCAGTTACTAAATAACCACAAAAAAGCAAAAGAGAACAATCTACAGGTTAGCCTTTTATTCAGTGCATCTACCTATATGGACTTAATAATTTACAAAAATGGTTCAAATGGCTCTGAGCACTATGGGACTCGACATCTGAGGTCATCAGTCCTCTAGAACTTAAACCTAACTAACCTAAGGGCATCACACACATCCATGCCCGAGGCAGGATTCGAACCTGCGACCGTAGCGGTCTCGTGGTTCCAGACAGTAGCGCTTAGAACCGCTCGGCCACTCCGGCGGGCGATAATTTACAACATCAAACTACAACACATACATCACACAAGCTTATGGAAAGGGAAATTTGATCGCTATGGTTTTCTTAGCTATTATCTGTTGCACTATTAGTACGAATATCATAACTGCAAAGAAAAGTCAATCATTTGTCAGTCACACACCTGTTTCTAATCCTAATTTTATACTACCTTACTGCTCATATGTGATACCACATCAAGATATCTTAAGAGAAAGTTTAAATTATGTGTACTTTAATTGCATGGCAGCAATGTGGCTATCATCTCAGTGGCGGCTTAGATCTTGCCTTCTTGGAAAGTCGCTGTTAAATGCTAGACTATAATATACAAGGAAAACATGCATATTAAGGTATTCATCTAGATTCCCTTAATAATTGATCGAATTACCAACGAAGATTACCTCTCTTCAAGCTTCAACATTCTTTGTTATCTTCACCCTCTCCAGTATTTTGCCACGCAAAATAATAATAATCACACCCCAAATATCTCATTACTCTGCTCCAGTTCATGATACATACCTCATAACATTCTTATTTTCGTATCTCTACTCAAGAATCTCATAGCAGTTCTCTTCACTTTGTGTTACCATCCTTCTTTTCATCTCTACCCATAAATTCACAATAAAATTATTTCTTCATTATACGTGTGCTAAGCAAAGAATCTTTTAGCTTATAAAATACCTCTAATATCATGAATTGTATCGATCTACTGCCTCTCTTCACGACTTCTTGCAGACAACATCGAATCATCTGTCTTCTTCACATCTTATTCAGGTAAATCGCAATACAGCTAAAACAAAAACTTGCATTCTTAGCATTGCGACAATAAAAAGGCTTGCAAAAAACAAAAGTGTGTAGTTCGACATTTCATTGCTATAGTGTATGTAATACATAGAGAGCTTTCTCTCCTGAAACGCTATGCAATAGTTTAGGATAATATTTTAACACAAATGACGTCCATAACAGGCCTGGAAATTTTACATATGTACTTTCTTCAGAATTATGATTGATGCAGGACCTAGCAATTAAAGAAAATCCTCATACGCACCAAATACGCTGATATGAAGAAATATTACAGCATAAATGTGCTATGACCACAATGGCAAAACAATAGACAAATCACTAACAACAGAAAATACTCACCATCACTAAAACTTTCTCCACTAAGCAACTATTATCTCTAGACTATCTGCTAGATCTGCCTCATGTACAGATTCTTATACTCATCTCCAAGAAATCCATTTCACTTGTCGATTCTAAGCTATTACTTTCCACAGTTATTTACTATTACACTTCGAGTCATTCAGTGGACAGTTCAATGTTTGACACATGGCGGATACCTCATTATTTTGACTCATCAGTGTTATGACTGGTTTGATGTGATCCATGTAGAATTGTTGTCCTGTGTCAAACTTTTCATCTCAGAGTAGCACTTGGAACCAATATCGTCAATTATTTGCTAGATGTATCTGAATCTCTTTCTCTTCCACGGTTTTTACGCTATACAGCTCCCTCCAGTACCATAGACGTTATTCCCTGATATTTTAGTACATGTTCTATCATCCTGTCCCTTCTTCTTGTCAATGTTTCCCATATATTCCTTTCTTCGCCGATTCTGCAGAGAATTACCTAATTCGTTACCTCATCAGTGCACTTAATTTTCAATTTCTTCTGTAGCATCAAATCTCAAATACTTATATTCTCTTCTGTTCCGTTTTTCGCACGGTCCATGTCTCAATGCCATACAATGCTCTGCTCCAAATGTACAGTCATACTCAGAAGTATCCGAACGACCTGAATTGCATTTCGCCTGTTTCGCATGCAACCGGCATAACGCAGCTGTCTAGCAGGTCCTCTAATCGCTCCTTGGTACAGTCGTTTGACTATTGAAAATGGTTCTAACAAGTCACCACTAGAAAACACTGCTCTGTATCTCAGTAACTCAAGATGGAAAGTAATACCACGACGCTACAAATATCAGGGAACACCTTCTCACATATACGACTGTTTTTAAGACTTGTAAACTCACATTTATTACAACAAATGACATACCTGAAATGTTACCACTCTCATTATTACGTCAGATAGGTCATGCACGTAGTAAGTTCGTCGTATTCATGATTTCCTCTTCAAAGTAACATACTAGACTTGTTATTTAACACAAAATGACATTAAAAATTTAAGTTAGCCACCAGCAGCAAGTTGAGAATATGTATGAACTTCAAATGACACGACGAACCGTCTCGTTCTGCATATGGATTCAAACCCAGGTGGCGCAAACTAACAGCCATTCCTTATTACGCATACAGAGAGTTATGTACCTCGATTTTAGACAGTATCAGTTAGCAATATCAACTTTAAATTACAGAACGCAAACATTTTTAACGGACGCGAATTCCTACCGAGCATCTATTGTCCCTGTTAACGAACTACGAGAGATGTTAAATATTGCTTCTTCACAAGTAACTTACTTGAAAGGCAGTGAGACAAAGCTTTGTGTTGGACAGGGATTCGAACCCAGAACCTAATTGGATTTATATCGAAGCACAACCAACTGTGACATATCGGATTTTCTCTGCAGGAGCTACATGTTGTAACTGAAATGACGAGACGATACATCAATTTTTTCCTTCCCATGACTCCAAACTGGCACCTATCGCTGTTATATTCTAGAGGAAACGAACGTTAAATATGGGTTTGTTGCAACAGCATGTTTGAACTAGAAATAATATGACGAAGAGTTCAGTGCTCAATGGGAATGAGCCCCACACATATCGTTGTTGACTTCACACAAAGAGACGTCAGCTACCAAATTTTTCTCCACCAGCAGCTCGGAATAACATCTTGAACTTACAGTGATCTCGCAAATCACCGACCTGTATTGTCACGAAGGGATCAAATTCAGCGTTAAGGGTGGTCTGAGTTGTATCCTCACTTCAGAACCAATTTTATCGACATACAGAAACTAAGATGAAAGATGGAATAAGTCTTCTGTGACCCTACACAGCGTTTGTTTCGTCACTAGAAATAAACAACTAGTATGAAAAAGCTTAATGGTGATAGAGTTTCTACATGTCGCCACTCCAGACTTTATTGTGGTTCAACGTAACGTCTACTTGGTATAAAAGGAATATCATCTTTAATGTGAATTTCAGACCACACGGCCATTATATGTTCTCCAGTTGGTGTAGCTAGAAGAGAATGGAATCTTTCTCACCCTTTCTAAAATCATTGACAGAAGTGAGAATCGAACCCAGACCAGAGGTATAAGAATCTATCATCAATCCAACAGACCACCAAAATCTGTTTCGTGGGACTCATTTTTCTATCGTAACGACGTTGCGCCACACTGGATGAGAAGTCTGACACACAGGCTCCCTCTAGTAAATTGCAGCATGTTCAGTAAATTCATTTATTTGGTTGACCGAATCACCATGAACTAGCTGCTTTGGCTACTCAGTGCATACATTCGACTCTATTTTGTAATCACTGAAATAAAATCACGTAACTACCACCTACACAGAACTGCCAACGGTATAGGATGCAGAAATTTAAATAGGAAGTGTTCCTTTCCACTTGAGCTATTCTATTGCGCTATCTGTTTGTAAAAAAAACGTCGTGTAGCGCAAAAGAAAAGCTGTAGCTGTTTCTCTCAGAAGTCTAGACCCGGCCATTTGCATTATCTCGCAGCGCTGTGGTATGCAGAAGTTCTGGAGGAATTGTTGTTCGGCTCTAGAGCTGTTGTAACTATGTGTCAGCTAATAGCATAATGGTAAGTGTCGCGCACATTAGGTAAGATATCGCGAGTTCGAATACATTTACTGCTAATTTTTTTTTAAAACCAAGTTCTGCTGTCTGCTGAAGTTACTAATCTGAGGGAACTTTGAACATAATTCCCTTCACTTCTCAACCCAAAATAGTCTCATGTGTAAAAATGGCTAACTTCTGTAGGTTGTGTTTTTTTTCGGTATTATTAGTAACTACGCTCCAGTCCCTAAACCCAGTTACAGAAATGCGAATCAGACGCATTACGTATTCCAGGCCGTAGTAGCTGCGACTTGGAGACACCAGCTATCGCACTTCCCAGCCCGCTGTAGAATTACATCGGTTCGTCTTCTTCGTGCTGGTACTGTAACTGATATTTGGCAACAAGGCAACGTATGTTTGGCAACTCTGTGATCGACGAGTTGCTTCCTGGTGTGCACGGAATTAAGCCTCGAAGTTCACTTGATTTTACCTGTCATTTCCATTGAGTAATGTGAGTTATTATCGCTTGAGGTGTAACAAAAGATTGTAAACTTACGGTTTTCTGTCCAGGAAAGTTGTTGCAGGTGGAAATCGCAACTAATCTCGTCCTTTAAATAGAGGTTTATGAGTTCTTGCCACTATTGGCCTCTTAAGAGGAAGTTAAGACACATACCTCTTCGCCAGCTCTATGGTAACGTGCTGACCTTTGTAAAAGCGTCTGTTATGGTTCGCAGTTCCAGTCTCACTGACTTCAGCGTTTTTACCCCTTCTGTGAAAGAGCTACAAGCAGTCAGATCAAACACCAATAAGGAAATCGCAAGAAAATACTTTCGGCTCATAGTGTAATGGTGATAAACTTACAATGCTGCACAACAGGTAACGCCTCTTTCCGCTGCTGACAAGGAAATTTTGGGTTTCTAGAAATACATAACTATATTTATGAAATGCCACATTTGCATACCTCTTGAATAATTTAGGTTAAATAGTGTGTAAGCTTAGGAACTGATGACCTTAGCAGTTAAGTCCCATAAGATTTCACACATATTTGAAATTTTTTTTTTGTCGTCCTTGCTCCGTCCATTATGGGTCATTTTGCTGCTGAGGTAGCAAAATTCCTTGACTTCATATATTTCATGATCACTTATTATGATGTTAAGTTTCTTACTGTTCTCTTTTGTGCTACTTCTCAATACTTTCGTCATTCTTCGATTTATTATCTGTCCATATTCTGAACCCATTAGACAGTTGATTCCACTCAACAAGTCCTGTAACTCTTCCTAACTTTCAAAGCTATCAATGTAATTAGCGAATTTTGACGCATATGTTTTCACCTCGAGTTCTAATTACGCTCTTGAACCTTTCTTTTATTCCGGCACTGCTTCTTCGAAGTATAGATTGAACAACATGGGCGAAATACTACTTCTCCATCTTTCCCTGAAGCGTACCCCTGTTTCTCTTAGGTTTTTTAACATCTTTTACCATTTTGCTCTGGCGAACGCTTTTTTCAGATCAATAAATCCTGTGAAGGTGTATTGACTTTTCTTCAGTTTTGTTTCCGTTAAAAAAATGTCATAGCTGCCTCTCTGGTGCCTTTACGTGTCCTAAGGCCAAACTTATCGTCATCTAACAGAGACTTCATTTTCTTTTCCATTCTTCTGCATATAATCCTTTTCAGCAACTTGGATGCATGAGCTGTTAAGCTGACTGTACTGTGATTCTCGCACTTGTCAGCTCTTGCAATCTTGGAAATCGTGTGAATGATGTTTTTCCGAAAACTGATGTATATCCCCAGGCTAATACATTCTACACACCAACGTGAATAATAGTTTTATTGCCACTTCCGCAAACTACTTTAGAAATTCCGAAGGAATGTTATGTAACCCTTTTGTCGTATTTGATTTTAAATTTTCCAAGCTCTTTTAAATTCTGATTTTAATACTGGATCACCTACCTCTTCTGTACTGACTCTTGTTTCTTGTTCTAACATCAGACAACTTTTCCTCCACAAAGAGAGGTTCGGGGTACTCTTTCCACGTATCCGCTCCCTCCTCTGCATTTAACAGTGGAAGTCCCATTGCATCTTAATTTTACCACCCTTGCTTTTAATTCAACAGAAGGTTGTTCTGACTTTTCTATATGCTGAGTCAGTCCCTCAGAGTACCATTTCTTTTTCGATGTCTTCACATTTCTCATGTAGTTATTTCGCCTTAGGTTTCCGCTCTTTCTATTTATTTCATTATAAACTAGCTTGCGTTTCTGTACTCCTGAATTTCTCTGAACAATTCTGTACTTCCATCTTTTGGCGATCAACTGAAGTGCTTCTTCTCTTTCCTACGGTTTCTTTGCAGTTAGTTTCCTTGTACCAACGTTCTTCTCTTCATCTTCTGTGATTTCCCTTCTTAGAGATGTCGATTCCTCTTCAACTAAACTGCCTACTGAGCTGTTTATTATCACATTATCTTTAGCCGCAAGAACTTCATTCCTTAGTACTTCTGTAAACATGAAGAGGAGGACATGAACTGTTTAAAGTTACGTTCTCCACTCAAATTACCAAGTTTGCGTGGGTTTTGCAGTAATATGGGTTATGTAAAAGTACTTTATAATGAAGGTGAACAGTCTATTGAAAGACAAGGAATGACGTGAGACAAAGTAGACAAAGGTTCCTCTGAGGTAGATGAACAAGACCTATTGGATATTATACATTTTCACTCCAAAGTTTTTACTAACAAACCAGCAACTATAAAAAATTTTCTATATGAATTCAGAGTAAAGGAACACACAAAGATTTTTGTACCACAGGGGAGAGATAAACATGAAATTCAGTTGATGTTAGGTCATAGAATTATTGAACAAGTTGTAAATTCATATAGTAGCCCCCTCCATATTGTTAGCAAGAAAGATGAAATCATAAGATTAGTGTTCGATTCAAGACAAATCAATACTATTATATTACCAGAAACAGATCAGCCACAAACCTTTGACGAATTATTATTATTCCAGCTAAACTGAAAGAATTAGCAGGCGTTGATGTTTTTGGCTCTATGCCAAGAACGAACCATGGTTTTTCTTCAGTCTTTGTAGCAGCTGAACATACTTCTAAAATTGTTTCTTTTACTCCACTATGGAAGGCATCCGCAAGGTTGTGTCTGCAGCTTTTGTTAAAGAAAGTTGGCCATAATGACAAAGTTATTTCGGACAATGAAGTTCAACTGCAGTTACGTTATTGGATATGTACCTTACAAAGTAGGAAGCCTAAACCAAATTTTCTCTCACGTTCGCTCCAACTCATCACGAACCAATAGTAAAAACTTTGCGGAATGTATTTTGTCACGAATATAAAATTTGGTATAAATATTTAAGTATTTTTCGGAATGTACTAAATAATTTACCTAATAATGACAAACTGCTTATTGGCTTCCGTCAAGGGTTCTTCGGCCGACGTTCCTCTGATGATTTTTCTGACGTTTGGCCAGCACGAGTGGCTGGCATTGTCAAAGCTTCACCCTCCACTGACGGTGGTGAACTGCAGCCGAGCTCGAGGCCACAGACTACATTATGTACCTGGCGCGCCAACGTGCGAGGGCTTCTCCGCAATCATTTCCATTGCGTTTCTCCTCTTGCTACCTGCAACGGTTGTTCGCTGCAGTATGGAAGGCCAGGATCCGTTTAGCTTAAGGCTTTCTTCTGGAAGGTGTCGCCATGGGCAGTCCTCTTAGTCCAGTGGTGGCCAACTTCTTCGTGGAACATTTCGAAGCACAGGCACTGGACGTGGCGACTTATAAACCTAAGGTGTGGTACAGATACGTCGATGATACTTTCGTTGTGTGGAGCCATGGTGATGAACGGCTCGATGACTTCATAAGAAACAGCCCCCATGCCAACATAAAATTTACAATGGAAGTATCAAAGGACAACAAAATGCCATTCCTAGAAGTGCTGATCGCAAGGGATGCCGAGAACCTGGGACGCTGCGTGTGTCGAAAACAGACATACGCGGACCGATACCTGCACAAACTATCAAACCATCACCCTAGAGAGAAAACGCGAGCAGGACGAATATGTGAGTCGCAGCACCTCAGACGCGAAATGCACCACTGGAAAGTGTTCTGAGGAGCAATAGATACTCCACAAATTATATTAGAAGTTAACAGAGCCAAACATTCGGAGAAGTACTAAATCAGAAAAAGAAATGTCGGGTACGGCCTTCCTGCCATACATTTCCAGAATAACGGCCAGAATCGGCAGTACATTGTGCTTAAAGACGATTCTGAACCGACAAGGAAGACCAAAGAATGTCTTATATCGGCAAAGAAGAAAAAGGGACCACTTGCAATGTCGGGAATATACGGCATACCATGCACATGCGGAAAAGTTTGTGTCGGAATCACTGAACGATCAATCAACATAAGCGACACTGCAGGTTGGGGCAGGTGGAGAAATCGGCCGTGGCAGATCACGCGGTGATTGAGACCGGCCACGTAATAAAATTAGCCGGCACGGAAGTTCTGGCCGTAGAGAAGCACTATCACATCCGCTTGTTCAGAGAAGCTGTGGACATACAAAAACATGCCAATAGCTTCAACAAGAAAGAGGCAAGCCTGAAGCTAATCGGATCCTGGCTTCCCGTAGTGCACCGAACGACCGTCGCAGGTAGCAAGAGGAGAACCGCACCGGATATGACCGCGGAGAAGGCCTCGGACGTTGGCACACCAGGTACATATAGTCTGCGGCCGCGAGCTCGTCTCCAGTTCACCACCGTCAGTGGAGGGTGAAGCTTTGACAATACCAGCCACTCGTGTTGGCGAGACCAACAAGTGGACACGAAATCCTTAACAATTTTGTTTCACCTAATAATTCCACATCTTTAACTCCTCTTATGGTACTGAAAATCAAGAAGCTACTAGATCATGTACAGGAACTAGGGTATTTACCACTACATCGATATTATGATGTAATCGAATTTTCTCTCACTGACTTCAAGAAGGCAGGAGGGAAAATGAAGAGATTGCAAGTGGTCGAATAAATATAAAGAAATTATGTGTGGGATAGAAGGTACAGGTAAGATCTCGCTATTTATAACAGGAAGGACAATCACTTAGTCATAAATTCTTCTTAGTATACAAGTTTGCAAGTACAGGTCTCTATGCTGCATCCAACGAATTGCACATGCAAATGCTGTAGAGGTGGAAACTTTAAGTACTGAAGACGTGGGCGCTCTAATGTCCCATTAACTTCCAGTTTTGGTTCCGCACAATTAAAGTTCAAAATCGTTTTCTGTTCGCGCAGGTGGGACTATTAAATAAGTAGTCATGTTCGTTACGGCCTCGAGTGACTGTGTGGATGGTCACCGGCCAGTGTAGCTGATTTTAATCTGTTTGTTCAAGATCGTACTCACTCCAAGTGTATGAATGCTCTCTGTCGTAAATTGAGTTAATGTAATTGGGACTGCAACGTAGCCTGTGTCGAAGGCAATGCACTGTTAAAAGAGGGTGTGTTCTGGTATTTGGATCTGCAGGTGGTTGTAGTTCACGTCGTCAATTTTACTGTAATATTAAGGAGCGCCAAGCTCGTGACTTGTACATTATGTGATCAAAAGTATCCGGACACCCACAAAAACATACTTTCTTCATATTAGGTGCATTGTGCTGCGCACCTACTGCCAGGTGCTCCGTATCAGCGATCTCAGTAGTCATTAGACATCGTGAGAGAGCAGAATGGGGCGTTCTGCGGAACTCATATACTTCTAATTTGGTCAGGTGATTGGGTGTCACTTGTGTCATATGTCTGTACGCGATATTTACACACTCCTAAGAATCCCTAGGTATACTGTATCCGATGTGATAGTGAAGTGGAAACGTGAAGGGACACTTACAGCACAATAGCTTACAGGCCGACGTCGTCTGTTGGCTGTCAGAGACCACAGACAGTTTAAAAAGATCGTAATGTGTAATAGGCAAGTTGAACAGGGCCGTAATGTGTAATAGGTAGACATCTATCCAGACCATCACACAGGAATTCCAAACTGCATCAGGATCCACTGCTCGTTCTATGACAGTTAGGCGGGAGGTGAGAAAACTTGGATTTGACAGTCGAGCGGCTGCTCATAAGCCACACATCACGCCGGTAAATGGCAGACGACGCCTCACTTGGTGTAAGGAGCGTAAACATTGGACGATTGAACAGTGGGAAAAACGTTGTGTAGCAACGAATCACGGCACCCAATATGGCGATCCGATGGCAGATTGTGGGTATGGCGAATGCCCGGTGAACGTCATCTGCCAGCGTGTGTAGTGCCAACAGTAAAATTCGGAGGCGGTGGTGTTATGGTGTGGTCGTGTTTTTCATGGGGGTGGCTTGCACCCCTTGTCGTTTTGCGTGATATTATCACTGCACAGGCCTACATTGATGTTTTAAGCACCTTCTTGCTTCCTACTGTTGAAGAGCAATTCGGGAATGGCGATTGCATCTTTCAACACGATCGAGCACTTGTTCATAATGCACAGCCTGTGGCAAACTGGTGACAAAAGAGAAACCTCCCTGTAATGGATTAGCCTGCACAGAATCCTGACCTGAATCCGATAGAACGCCTTTGGAATGTTTTGGAACGCCGACTTCGGACCATTCGTCACCGACCGACATCAATACCTCTCGTCAGTGCATCAATCCATGAAGAGTGGGATGTCGTTCCCCAAGAAACCTTGCAGCACCTGGTTGTATGTATGCCTGCGAGAGTAGAAGCTGTCATCAAGGCTAAGGGTGGGCCAACACCATACTGACTTACAGCATTACCGATGGAGGGCGCCACAAATTTGTAAGTCATTTGCAGCCAGGTTTCCGGATACTTTCGATCACATGGTGTATGTAGCCATTTCCGCAATAACTTAATATTTCGTACATCTTAGTGGGGTTTGTAGCCTTATTTGGGGATATTACTATTTCCTTTTTGATGCTTGTTGGCTGGATATTTCTGGCAATGGGCGATGCATGCCTCTTTCCTGGGCCTGGAGCTGAGATGTTTTCTCTTCCTGCTGTGGCGACATTTCGTCGTCGCATGACGTCTAGGTTTGCCCGCAGCCAGGCTCTTCTGTCATCTGCCTCGTGTTGGCTCAAGCTAAGTAAATTTGATCGTTTTTGTTCGTGCCATGGCGGAGTGTCGGTCAGTTAATTCCGGAACTCTTGATCTATTTAAATGTTGAGAGTTGAGCAAGCATACAAGCCTCAAGCTGTGTTTTGCAAATCCGATGTTCCTTGTGACTATATTTGCCTTTTAACAACTTTTTTAAATCTTGGAGGTCCTAGTTTGCTAGTTCTGGAGTGTGTTGAGTCTTAAAGGCTTTTACTTATCAGTATGAACTGTTGAGTTTTTCTATCCATAGTCATTAGCTAACTCCTGTCATTGTCAAACTTGTGTGGTTCCTGGCATTTTGCTGTGATAACTGGTTGATGTAATTTGTCACCTTTCTTCTATTATTAGGATTGTATATTTATTTAAAGGCCCTTATTAGTATTTGTGCTGGTGTGTACCAGTTGGGAGTGTCATTTAAGTGCATCCCCAGCTTTTCTTGTATTTTGGCTGATTGCGCATTTGTTTAGGGGTCATTATTAACGTTTCTGCTGAAGTGTACCAGCTGGGAGTCGCGTTTAAATTGTACGTCTTCCTAGTTTTTTTAAAATATTTTTAGGGATTGCGTGTTTTATCGCTTAAGAGATTCAAGGTTTATTAACTGTTAAGGGCTTTCCAACAACCACAGTCAGTGGTATGACTTGTTATCGTATCTGTATTTTGGGTGGGCGTTGTCTATTTGTTTAAAGGTTCATTCGTCCCTGGAATTTATTTGTACTTTTAATGGCAGTCAATTGTAATTCATTTTACTGGTAAAACTCAGTTTGTTAAACCAGCTTGCAGTCACACGTAGTTGGTGTGAGTTTTTACTTGCATTTGGGGACTGTGTGTTCCTGGTTCTAAGCCATGTTGTTAATGATATAAATTGTTTAAGATTTTTATTAATGAACTGATCCTTTTCAAGTTCTTTAAATTATTGTGAGCGTTGTTATTTACTTTTTGACAAGGTTTTGAATTTGTAATCAGAATAACTGTTTGCTGAGCAATAAAGAGTATTCCATGAAATGACAAATGACGAAATGTGTGGGTCCTCTTTCCGTATATTTATCCTTAAAATGATCCCAACCCTTCTTGCGAAGTATCTCCTACTATCATGTGTACCCTGATAGATTTTTTTTGTCATTATGAGAAAGCTAATCATGAATATTCTTAACTCCTTGTTTATATTGCTGAATAATAGTTATTTGACGGTATCTGAAATGTTGCATCGATTGAAATTCTTCAGAATCGATTAAAGGGAGGAGCTAGAGGCCATCAGAATTTTTATTAAAATTGGTGGCAATAGTGCCATGCTCACAGTCAGTAGCTAACGATAATCATCAGTCAGGTTGTAGCTGGTATACACTCCCTCATATTTGCATCGGTTGTAACAGTTCTTGGAAAATTTACTTGCACGAGATATTCGAAACCGTGTCTCGACATTCTTGTAAAAGTCTGGATTAGATATGTAACCATCATCAGTTCAAGAGTTAAATTTTCTTAAGCGTTTCACTTACTTAAATATTAACTCAAACACAAATCCCGATTTCTCTTGTTATTTCTAACTTGATTCCCTGTGTCATGGAAAAGCATTAGAGTTGCACTCACTTCCGTTAGTCTCACGTAAGGCCATTTCGTGGCAATATTACTGTTCCTTGTAACCACTTCTGACTTGGAAATGTATTACCACATACATTTCTGGGCAAATGTTGACGTACATGTAGCTACAATTCATGTCGTAACGTTGCCGGACAACATTGTCATGATATATTGTCAGAAACATGCAATTTTTATGGCTCATGAAAATGTACCTTAGGTAAAAGAGCGGAAGAGAAAAGAAGTGTTTTTGGGTGGGGAAGAAGAAAATATAATACATGAAGGATTTCACCGTGGTCCTACTGAGGCTGTAACAGAATAAGATAATGATGGTAATGATCGAAGAAGAAGCCTTTATTAGCAAAGTGGAAATATTTCGCTATGAAGCCACTTGGACAGAGGCTGTAGTGAGATATAGTCTCGTGCAGAGGGAACGTCTATCATTCCCATTTATAGAAAAAGGAAGTACCAGAGAGTGGGAAGCTGAATCTCCCCTCTGAGATACCACTTTCACTGCTCCGCACTGTAATTGTAATGTGATTAATCCTTAAATGTCGGTGTTCAAAGCGCTATCAAAATGGATAGTTCGTACTGAATTTCAGTAAACAAGGCAGAAGTGAGAATTGAGAGGACGCACTACAAACCAGTGGCAGTGGTTTGAGGAAGTGCACATATCGTTCGATGACCAGGAGGGCTGCGGGCTGTTATTTGAAACAATGCTCTTAGTTTAGTAAGGATCTGTGTTTGCACCACATCCTGACATGATAATTATCCACAAAGGATTCTAATTTAATTAATGGCTCAATCAGTATTTTTTTCAGGATGCCAAGTCTGCTTGGGATTAAATTACCAGGTAGGGTGAAGTGAGTGAAATTATTAAAATTTATGCTGAAATCTTCAGCTGTCATTTATTTTCCACAATGCGGTAATAGCTTTGGTCAGTGACTATTGTCAAGCTTAGCCTAAAACGAATAAAACAGACCATTAGAGATTACACAGTTTACATAGAAATACATGAGTAATTGACTTACTGGCATAAACGGCAGGAAAGCTATGCCATAATTTGAACAAAAGTAATTTGCGCTTTTAGGCTCATTATAGTATGTAAAAAGTTTCTCACAATCATAACTGTGCACGATAATTTTCGTCAAGAAACAAGTACACATCGACAGCTAGTAACACGACGACAGAAGTAATTAGGCCAAACACTCAAAGATACAGCCGAAAACAGTGCCATGTCAGAGATAACACTGTAGTACATGCTAGCAATCGCAATATCAGTTTACTAAGAAGGGTATTATTACCTTTATTCCAAGTAAACACTGCACATTACAGCGAGATAGTGAAATTCTATGTATACAAACGTAATATATCAAGAAACGCCACACTGACGATCTTTGTAATCTAAAATACATCGTAAATGGCGAACAGAAATCAACTGGAGCCGTAGAAACTATTTAATTGGTTCAATACACCAGGCAAAGCCACATTGGCGAAGTTTTGTGTATTACAAAACATTGTAATTCCTGAAAAGTAAGTCAGGTAGGACATACTACTGGGCTAGGATGTTATGTTAACATATAAAATGCAGAATATCATAGCCTAGCAAGTAAACATCAGCTCACAAAATGTATTATCGTAAAATTTCATGCACATTGTGAATAAAAAGAAAGCCAACTCCACACAGAATCATGTACCAAAATATAACAGCAAATCCACACAGAATCATGTACCAAAATGCAACAGTAAAAAGTTTCTCACAATCTACTGAACATAGAGATTAAAACGTTGTTAAACTTTTAATTCCACATACGCAATGGAAGATGTGGGGTGAGGGGCTGGTTGTGGGATTGGGGGGGGGGACTTCTCTAAACTGTAGAATTTTTTTTAATGAAGAATGTGAACATACAGATTAAAATTGTATTACATTATTAATTCCACGTACACAGTAGAAAATCTGGATGGAGAGTGGGGGGGGGGGGGGGGGTCGTTGTGTACGTGAGGGGGGGGGGGGGGACACACATTTGTAAACAATAGAAATTTTTTGATGAATGTGAGTATAGAACATAATACAGAGAAAGCAGGGGGAAACAGTGCTATTTTTTATTTTTCATTGTTTATTTGTATTAAATATTTTTCCCCGAAAAGAGGGTTGAAACTAAGAGGGACGATCAGCTGATAGAACGCTGGGGATAAACGGTTTGAAATTACTAGCAAAATTACTAGTGTGAAAAATCTGATATTAATTCTCGATTAAAGATACAATTTATTATGGGATTCTGCCCAGATCTCAGGGAAGAGCTGTGGTACTGTCCGCCGAAAGAGGTCTCATGCAAACGGTGGTACGTCAGGACGGTGCCACGAGTAAAGACAGTCGCTTCCAAACGCAGTAACGAATCGGAGACCAACAACACTCGGCCTGTGTCAACTTCACTTGGTCCTTGTTGGAAGCACTTGGCACAGAGGTACCTTTCATTTATGAATCAGGTGTGGCATTGTTTGGTCAACACAACACTCTTCGGTTCCACAGAATCGTGGTGGCAGCTGTTCGTTTGCAGTATTAAGGACGTTCGCAGGGCCAGTGGATGTTTTCACGAAAAGATACAGTCTAACAATGTATCGTCTCAAGCCTCAATTAATGTTGTGTTTTTGTGTCATCTCGTTTCCATTGTAGAGCTGTGATATGCGAAGCAAGGGGAAGGTGTTGTTTAGTGGCCGGTATCATCTTTCTACAGCTCAACTGCAATGTATTAACAGGGTTCATCATTTGTCTTTAAACAAGCTCTTCCGTAATAGTCCACGTTAGCTCAGTGCTCTGACTGATGACTAGACTCTGTCTGCGACTGACTGGGCTCTCTGGTCCGCGGCGACGATGTAAATACTGGAGGGCAAGAGGGCGTTGCGGCGTGCTGTTTGTGAGTCTGTCTTTGGCCTCTCTCCTGAAAGGCGCGCCTGCTCCAGCGCCCACTATCGATATTCTCGGAAAGTCTTTGCCGACCGGTGTGCTGGCGACAGTTTGTGCCAGCACATTTTTCATCTGCGTCTACATCATACTCCACAAGCGGCGGAGAGTACTTTTTGTATCACTGAGTCCTATGACGCTGCTGCACTCACGAATAGTGCGTGTGAAGAATGATTGTTGGGAAACCTCTAGATTGGCTCCCATTTCTCGAATTTTCGCTTCATTCTCATTATGTGAGACGTATGTGGGGGGAAGTACACTACTGGAAATGGAAAAAAGAACACATTGACACCGGTGTGTCAGACCCACCATACTTGCTCCGGACACTGCGAGAGGGCTGTACAAGCAATGATCACACGCACGGCAAAGCGGACACACCAGGAACCGCGGTGTTGGCCGTCGAATGGCGCTAGCTGCGCAGCATTTGTGCACCGCCGCCGTCAGTGTCAGCCAGTTTGCCGTGGCATACGGAGCTCCATCGCAGTCTTTAACACTGGTAGCATGCCGCGACAGCGTGGACGTGAACCGTATGTGCAGTTGACGGACTTTGAGCGAGGGCGTATAGTGGGCATGCGGGAGGCCGGGTGGACGTACCGCCGAATTGCTCAACACGTGGGGCGTGAGTTCTCCACAGTACATCGATGTTGTCGCCAGTGGTCGGCGGAAGGTGCACGTGCCCGTCTACCTGGGACCGGACCGCAGCGACGCACGGATGCACGCCAAGACCGTAGGGTCCTACGCAGTGCCGTAGGGGACCGCACCGCCACTTCCCAGCAAATTAGGGACACTGTTGCTCCTAGGGTATCGGCGAGGACCATTCGCAACCGTCTCCATGAAGCTGGGCTACGGTCCCGCACACCGTTAGGCCGTCTTCCGCTCACGCCCCAACATCGTGCAGCCCGCCTCCAGTGGTGTCGCGACAGGCGTGAATGGAGGGACGAATGGAGACGTGTCGTCTTCAGCGATGAGAGACGCTTCTGCCTTGGTGCCAATGATGGTCGTATGCGTGTTTGGCGCCGTGCAGGTGAGCGCCACAATCAGGACTGAATACGACCGAGGCACACAGGGCCAACACCCGGCATCATGGTGTGGGGAGCGATCTCCTACACTGGCCGTACACCTCTGGTGATCGTCGAGGTGACACTGAATAGTGCACGGTACATCCAAACCGTCATCGAACCCATCGTTCTACCATTCCTAGACCGGCAAGGGAACTTGCTGTTCGAACAGGACAATGCACGTCCGCATGTATCCCTTGCCACCCAACGTGCTCTAGAAGGTGTAAGTCAACTACCCTGGCCAGCAAGATCTCCGGATCTGTCCCCCATTGAGCATGTTTGGGACTGGATGAAGCGTCGTCTCACGCGGTCTGCACGTCCAGCACGAACGCTGGTCCAACTGAGGCTCCAGGTGGAAATGGCATGGCAAGCCGTTCCACAGGATTACATCCAGCATCTCTACGATCGTCTCCATGGGAGAATAGCAGCCTGCATTGCTGCGAAAGGTGGATATACACTGTACTAGTGCCGACATTGTGCATGCTCTGTTGCCTGTGTGTATGTGCCTGTGGTTCTGTCAGTGTGATCATGTGATGTATCTGACCCCAGGAATGTGTCAATAAAGTTTCCCCTTCCTGGGACAATGAATTCACGGTGTTCTTATTTCAATTTCCAGGAGTGTAATATGTTGTCAGACTTTTCACAGAACGTGATTTCTCGAAATTTCAATAGTAAATGCCTTCGTGATGCACAACGCCTCTATTGTAACGTTTGCCAATGGGGTTTGTTGAACATCTCCGTAACACCCCCACGCCGACTAAACGATTCCGTGATGAAACGTGCCGCTCTTCGGTGGGTGTTATTCATCTCTTCAATCAATGTGTCTGGTAGGGATCCAAGCAATACTCAAGAATCGGTCGAACAAGCGCCTTATAAGCCACTTCCTTCGTGCATGAGCTAGTTCCTATGAAACAGAGCCTGCCAACTGCTTTTCCCACTATTTGTCTTATGTGATCATTCCACTTAAGGTCGCTTTGGATAGATACTCCTAAGTATTTTACCGTAGATGCTGTTTCCAGCGGTTTGTCATCGATAGTGTAGCTATACAGTAGTGGATTTCTTTTCCTATATGCACAATTTGTTACATTTATTTACGCTGAGGGTCAACTGCCAGAGCCTGCACCATTTTCAATTCCCTCGAGGTCATTCTGAAAATCTGACGTTGCTTCTTTGTTATAGACAACAGTTTCATCAGCTGACAGCCTTAGACAGCATCCTACGCTTTCTACTAAATCGTTCGTATATATTGTAAATAGTAACAGTCCTACCACACTTCCGTGGGGTACTCCAGAAATTACCTTTACCTCCGTCCATTTTGTTCTGTTAAGAGCGACGAGTTGAGTTCTGCCTACAATGAAGTCTTGAATCCAGTCGCATTTGTTTTCACTAAACAGCAGTGCAAATTCCTTCCTGAAGTCGAGGAACACGGCATCAACCTGAGCGCCACTGTCTAAGCGCTGTGGATCTCATGGAGGAACAGAGCGAGCAGCATAAGGACGATCTGCTGTTTGATCGAAACTGGCAGCGTTGCAGTAGAAAGATGACATACAGCTGTTGGGTCAAATAGCGATTTTTGAAGAATCGATAAGAATTCCCCATTTATTTTTATTGCGTTTCCTATGGTGTTGTTGAAATGAACTTAACTCTCATTAAGATTTTGTAAATTTTTTCTTGATTTGAAGTTCTATTTTGATTTCTGCCAGTGAACCACGAAGTACGCTATGGCAATTGATGGTGCAAACATTCCAGACAGAGTATCAGTACGTGACGAGTACATTCAAGATGCCTTGTCTCTCTCTCTCCTTTTTTCTCTTCAGCTCTCTCCCTCGATCGTACACATCCACCCATCAACCTAACCACCCACCCACGCTCCCACCAACCCACCCACCCACCCACCCACCCACCCATACACACACACACACACACACACACACACACACACACACACACACACACACACACACAGTAGTACTAACACGTGGCGTTTCCACAGGTACAGCAATCCAATCAGGAGAGTTTACTTAGCAGACGGAAGCTGCTGCCGTGAAAGTGTATCCTCCAGAGCCGCTCTGTACGGCCGTGCCCCTGGCATCGCTCGGTAGCTGGCTGGCGCCATCGACTGCAACGAAGACGAGACACAATGCGATGCAAGGCAGAGCGAGAGAGAGAGAGAGAGGGAGAAAGAGCAGCGGCCAACTTTTTCGGCAGGCAGGCGGAGCAATTGTGAATCTCGCTGAGGCGCGCCCCAGACCGGCAAGTTGCGAGCGCGCCGGCATACGGAATGCGCGCACACGTGGGGCAGAATGCCCGCCACTCTCCTCTCTGATCCCCTCTCGGTCCGCAAAAGCGACGAGCGAGCGGCGCAGCAGTTGCCAGGCAGCCAACTCCTCCTTACCCCGCCAACGTGTTTCTGAGCCCCTAGAGACGGAAACAGTGCTTTCAAGTTCTACTCGTGTTACCACCGAGTGCTCGCTGAACAGTTCGCCAATAGGGAAAAAAAGGAAAGAAAGAGGAAACGGAAGATTAGGACATGAGGTACCGGACGATGGGGACATCTACTACACCGCCTGACCAAAAAAAGAAAAAAGAAAAGAAAAGAAAGAATGTGAAGCACCTATAAGACCTGGTCGGTTAGTTGTAAATGTAACTTTGTTCACGCATACACTATCGTCGGGCGTGTAAATGATTAGAGCTACAATTTGCGGTGACTGGTAGAACGACCACCAGAGGATATTAGCGTTGTTCCTGTTTAGTATTATTACTAGGAATTGTAGGGTATACATGTTGTTAGGGGTATAAGTGCAGATATTTTTATCGGTGACTGAGGACAGTGTACCGAACAACATTACATCACTATTTACTTCATTAGAAGACTAAAAATATTGATTTTAGGTGCAGTATGTTTTTTCGTTGGTTAGTACCTCCAAGTACATGTGGCAAGAGCAAGCCATTAATGCTTATTTTTCCCTGGGCAGCAGGTCAGGTGTTGAAGTGTGGACACTTGGGCGCAAAACAGTTAGTCTATACCGACAGGCAAAGTCCACTTAGCATTGCAGCTACGACTGTGCAGAAAAAATCAGGTAGTAAATTGTGTAACGTGTTTGTGGGAAGACTGTCATGTGCAGAGGAGAAACGACTATCACACTGAACAGGGTACATATTAAGGTACTAATGATCACAATATCTGCACTAACACCCTGTGTAATGGACATGAACTGCTTCAGATGCTTGAGTTATCACTGGGAAGGATGCGGAGATGTCACACACTCATGTGGAACAGCGTTATCAGCTCTTGACAGAGTTTGAAAGGGGACTCACTGTAGGTCTCCAAGTGGCCATCTGGCCAAATAGTGCAATACCCGGGTGTGTGGAACATTCAGATGTTTCAGTCGGCAGATGGTGGACTGCATGGGAATGCGAGGGCAGCGATGCTCGTAGTCAAGGTTCCAGTTGACCACGTCTGACCACCAAAAAGGACCGCTGAAGTCTGCACCAAGCACATCGTAGCTGCATCACATATGCCGTTGTCATCCGAGAACAGTGGTCTCCTTGCAACATTCTGTGTCAAGCTGCACCACTGGTCGAAGACTAGCAGCGAGGACTGGGGAATTACATCCCATGCGTGGGCTGATGTTAAGGACAGACGTAGGGAAAACGCATTCTTGTGCTTAAACATATACAGGGTGTTACAAAAAGGTACGGCCAAACTTTCAGGAAACATTCCTCATACACAAATAAAGAAAAGGTGTTATGTGGACATGTGTCCGGAACGCTTAATTTCCATGTTAGAGCTCACTTTAGCTTCGTCAGTATGTACTCCAACGTGATCAAATTGTAAATTTTCACAGTCAACATGTGTTGGCTGACGAGAATCCGCACGCAATTGTGCAATCACGTCATCAACACAGATTTTCTGTGAACGTTTGGGCAGGCATTGTTGGTGATGTCTTGAATGGGCCCCATGTTCTTCCACCTACGCTCAATGATTTGCAAAAATTACATCGCCTCACATTAAAGTTCAAATTTAAAGTTAGTGAGACTGAAATTACTGAATGCCTTAAGTTCAAATTTTTAATCTAACTGAATCATTTAGTTCATAAGCAAAATTAATTGGCACTGCAATTTTCATTTTTTATAAACGGTACTCGGATTATTGTAACAATAGGACAGGACAGGAACCTGATTGATGAACGATTTTAGGAGAATCACGGGTAAACAGTTTTGATAGGACTATGGTAATTATTCACTCGCAAAACACCACAAAGCTGAGTAACGCCGTTACAAAACTAGCTGAGAATAAGCTATGATGCAGCAATCTTACTTCAGTCCATTCTCGCCGTGACGAAGTTGCTGACGACGATACTGCTGCTGTCTCCTTTCCATGATAAAATTGGCGAGCACGGGAGTTATTGGCAGTGATATTGGGGTGGCGGGTTCTTGATGTTGCTGCAGCCAACATTTCCACCGCCCACGCTCATCACTTGCCACGTGCCTTTAAACAGTCACTCCTTCAGTACAGTGCACGCCATCCATGCGTCCGCACTTCACCAAGTCTCACACCAGAGTTCTCTCTCTGTGTAGCGTGCGCTCTGACGTAGCATCCTCCCGCGTCCAGAGATGCCGCTACTCCAACGATACTTATTCGTTAACAAAAACCTAACGTTTCGCTAACATTCCCTCAGCGATATTTAGATAATATACATAATTGAAAAACAGCAAAATAAACAAATTAATTCATACATCGTGTACAAATAAATTTACGTAAAGATAAAGGCAAGTATATATACAATAATAAATAATGAAAGAGCACATCGGCATGAAAGTGTTACAAGCTCACGACTGATAGTGTTCAAAGAAATTATGAGGGAATAAAATTATGTCGTGCTCATCGTGCGTCCTCACGCTTTATCTCTCGACTTATAGTGCTTCTTTACCATCTTCGCTCTTATTTCGAAATCTCTCTCACTAAAACGCCCAACTAAGCTGTATCAAATGTATCACACTATTCGTCCAGTTGTAGGGAAAAATCAAAGTCAATTTTAACTTGCGAAGTTAACCCTCTCCAGCACTGTATTTTCAGAAAGCTGTATGCATTTAACATCAGGCATTATATCAGATTTATTTTTGAAATCTGCAGCTTCTAAAAATGTACTTTTGATTAATTTACCATTTTCGTATGGTTTCGTAGGCTGGGCAATAAGGTTTGAAACTCGGGATGACGCCTCAATCGCTGTCTTATTCCTGCCTAACGATTTTTTAAAGGTAGACTTTTGAGCATTAACAATTACTAAAAAGGCGTCATAGTTGTTCAAAAGTTTGCCTGTATTAACTGAGGACTAGTTTCGGACTTTTTCATTCAAGTTTCAAATCACTCACACAAGACCTACAAACAATGCGCATAGCGTGTATGTGTGTGGTTGAGTGCAAGGTATTGTTACAGAACGACTGTTCTGTGCTGCAAGCAGTGAAATAACGCTAGATGAGGCTTGATCATGCTTACGCGAACAAGGATAGGGGGCAGAAAACGATATACACTCCTGGAAATTGAAATAAGAACACCGTGAATTCATTGTCCCAGGAAGGGGAAACTTTATTGACACATTCCTGGGGTCAGATACATCACATGATCACACTGACAGAACCACAGGCACATAGACACAGGCAACAGAGCATGCACAATGTCGGCACTAGTACAGTGTATATCCACCTTTCGCAGCAATGCAGGCTGCTATTCTCCCATGGAGACGATCGTAGAGATGCTGGATGTAGTCCTGTGGAACGGTTTGCCATGCCATTTCCACCTGGCGCCTCAGTTGGACCAGCGTTCGTGCTGAACGTGCAGACCGCGTCAGACGACGCTTCATCCAGTCCCAGACATGCTCAATGGGGGACAGATCCGGAGATCTTGCTGGCCAGGGTAGTTGACTTACACCTTCTAGAGCACGTTGGGTAGCACGGGATACTTGCGGACGTGCATTGTCCTGTTGGAACAGCAAGTTCCCTTGCCGGTCTAGGAATGGTAGAACGATGGGTTCGATGACGGTTTGGATGTACCGTGCACTATTCAGTGTCCCCTCGACGATCACCAGAGGCGTACGGCCAGTGTAGGAGATCGCTCCCCACACCATGATGCCGGGTGTTGGCCCTGTGTGCCTCGGTCGTATGCAGTCCTGATTGTGGCGCTCACCTGCACGGCGCCAAACACGCATACGACCATCATTGGCACCAAGGCAGAAGCGACTCTCATCGCTGAAGAAGACACGTCTCCATTCGTCCCTCCATTCACGTCTGTCGCGACACCACTGGAGGCGGGCTTCACGATGTTGGGGCGTGAGCGGAAGACGGCCTAACGGTGTGCGGGACCATAGCCCAGCTTCATGGAGACGGTTGCGAATGGTCCTCGCCGATACCCCAGGAGCAACAGTGTCCCTAATTTGCTGGGAAGTGGCGGTGCGGTCCCCTACGACACTGCGTAGGATCCTACGGTCTTGGAGTGCATCCGTGCGTCGCTGCGGTCCGGTCCCAGGTCGACGGGCACGTGCACCTTCCGCCGACCACTGGCGACAACATCGATGTACTGTGGAGAACTCACGCCCCACGTGTTGAGCAATTCGGCGGTACGTCCACCCGGCCTCCCGCATGCCCACTATACGCCCTCGCTCAAAGTCCGTCAACTGCACATACGGTTCACGTCCACGCTGTCGCGGCATGCTACCAGTGTTAAAGACTGCGATGGAGCTCCGTATGCCACGGCAAACTGGCTGACACTGACGGCGGCGGTGCACAAATGCTGCGCAGCTAGCGCCATTCGACGGCCAACACCGCGGTTCCTGGTGTGTCCGCTGTGCCGTGCGTGTGATCATTGCTTGTACAGCCCTCTCGCAGTGTCCGGAGCAAGTTGGTGGGTCTGACACACCGGTGTCAATGTGTTCTTTTTTCCATTTCCAGGAGTGTATATGAACGTTATGCGCCACGACCAGTAACCCCACAACGACTAATCAGTACAACACTAAAAATTAATTATTTATTGCGTGCGATTCCTGCTCCAATTGAAAATAATCTTTCACTCACTGTATTTTTTCACCAGTGGCATCAGATGCCACAAGGACAAAAATGAAATGTCTGTACTGATACTAGAATTGTAGTCGAAGGTAAAAACTTTTCATTCAACTGTATTTATTGACGGAAGTATATTGTAGGGTAGCGATCGAAATTCAGAATAGAAAGAAACTCTATCGATAACGTAACTGGCTTGAATCAAATTTTTGGCAAACATAGCGAGTTCAGAAAGGAAACATACATAATCCTCAATGTTTTCAAAACGGTCTTTGATCGTGATGTTATTCTTAAAATTCTCCCTGTTTAATTCATGACGACAGAGCCCAAGAGTGATCGGCCGGAGGTCGATGTGTAACGAACATAACGCTTCGGCAAGCGACTACGTTTCCATCATCACCTGATGATATATTGTTCCCGTTGGACACTAACATCCGGCCGTTCCCCGTGAACAGTTTCGTCGGCTTCGTGACTAATAAGCTAAGCTTTTTCAGGTATTTGACGACAGCGGTTTCCCTAAATATTTACTAAAACTAATAAAACGTAAGTCTGAAGATTTACATGCCTGCTGCTACCACAGTTACTCAAATTAGGATGAGCGTCAGCCTAGGTTTATGACATGGATGAAGTTTTTCGCCTGTGCGTTTTAACACGCACATAAATTAAGTCATTTCGGAATGGATAAATGAACTACCATATTACTCTTTGAATCTTAAAAATCCAGATTATACTGAGGATGCTGCTTGCAACAACATCTACATCTACGTGATTACTCTGCTATTCACAATAAAATGCCTGGCAGAGTGTCCAATGAACCACCTTCCAGCTGTCTCTCTACCGTTCCACTCTCGAACTGCACGCGGGAAAAACGAGCACCTAAAATTTTTGTGTGCCAGCCCTGATTTCTCTTATTTTATCGTGATGATTATTTCTCCCTATGTAGGTGGGTGCCAACAGAATGTTTTCGCAATCGGAGGAGAAAACTGGTGATTGAAATTTCATGAGAAGATCGCGTCGCAAAGAAAAACGCCTTTGTTTAAATGATTGCCACTCCAGTTCACGTCTCATGTCTGTGGCACTATCTCCCCTATTTCTCTATAATTCAAAACAAGCTGCCCTTCTGTGAACTTTTTCGATGTCATCCGTCGGTAGACGGATGATAAGGTAACTGTTGCTAACAGGGAGGTAATTTACAAAGAGCAGCAAATCAACTACAAAAATATGAGCTTCATATAACATGCAAGCAAAGCGATGGCATTTTGTGAGAGAAACATAATTAGATTCGAACTGTAACAAACGGGAAAGTAATAGAGTATAATTTAAATGTTTAAGATATTATTTTCCAATGAAGACGAAACTGATTTTCAAAATAGGCTAGAGGAATTTAATGACTGATACTATTAGATGAATTTTACAAAGAGAAGTAAGAAAAGGCACACTTCTGAAACTTTGTGAAACATTATCAATACCCGTCGTAATGTATATAACTGAAACGTAGATAAAAAAGGAAGATTCCATAATGGGGATATTTGAGTTCTCAGACTGGTAGCAAGGTACAGAAGTCAAGATAGAAAACGAAATACGGAAATAAGAGCAGAATGAGAATTGTCTGTAAATGAAAAAGAGCAGAAAACTACATGAAGAAATGGAAAGAGCAGTAGGATGGAGGATGAGAAGCTGCTAAAAGAGCTGTACAAATACGAGTATAAGCCAACAGGACAGAGAAAGATAGAGGCCCAAAAACATATGGGGGTCATTGACTAGTCTCTCTCAGCAGTTGTGACAGACACAGACTAACACTTTCAGAATGATGACGTACATATTATTTACTCAACTAAACAACTAAAATGGTCATACGGTCTAGGTTAAAGGCTGTCCATCTAACGGTTTTAAGGGTCGGCTAAAAGTTGGTTCCCACTATTTCACATAATTAGTGGGCGAATTTAAAAATGTAACATCTTGTCATGATCTACTCACTTAGAGGTATTATTATTATTATTATTATCGTATGCATCAATTACAGTAACACATATTTAGCAAAACAAAGAAATATATATATATAAAAATGAACATGTGAGATTGTATACAGCACACAAGTTTTGAAACGGCTCAGACTACACTCGCATGTTGATGGACTCGATCCAGCGGAGTGCCTCGTGGAATGCTTGATGGAGCTTCCCAATGCCACCCGGGAAGCGTCTGATTAGACAGTCATTCACAATGTGGCTCATTTTTCGGTATCACCACAGTCACACACACTGTCACTCGAAAAGCCCCACTTTTGCATGTTCTATTTGCACCTACCTTCTTCGGTCCGATATCTGTTTAACTGCACCCACACCTCCCTTGCTTGGTGGAAGCCTGGAACTGGTACTGTTGGATTGTCTACAAATTCGTGGTTTCGGGTTCTTGTAGCTTGCCACTCACGTTTCCACTGTGCGTCCTGGTTGAATCCTGTGGATAGCATTTGGACTCCCATTTTATATGCTGGTCTTCTAGATTTGAGGCGTTTCCTGGGCAGTGATAGCAAATCGTCATGAAGAGGGGTGGAGTTGTTTTCGGAAATTTGCTGACGGAGGTTGTATTGAGCTGCCTTTCGACGGAGTTCTGGTGGACAGATGTTTGAAAGCACTGGTAGCCAGAATCTGGATACCAAAAGAAACTTAAAACTGGGGCAGTGTTCATTGACCTGCGAGCAGCTTATGACCTGGTGTGGTGCAAGTGCCTATTATTGAAATTTTTGAGAGCAATAGCTTGCAAAACTCTAGGCAACCTCTTAAGTAACATGTTAAGCAACAGGCGGGTTAAAGTACATCAAGGAGAAAAGAAAAACAGATGGCATATACTCAATAACGGATTACCTCAGGTCCCTGTTCTTGCTCCAGTGTTATTCATCCTATACACAGCTGACCTGCCGAATTTGACCTGCCGAAACTTTCAATATGCAGATGACCTGGCAATTTCATATCAGACTGAAGATCTTTCTGACTGTGAAGAACACCTAACGAACAGCCTTACTAAACTTTATGAGTATTTTGAGACATGCCGACTGAGACCAAATGTTTCTAAAACCGAGGTAAGCCTGTTCCACCTCTCTAATCGCCTTTCATCAGCAACAGTTCGGCCCTCTTGGCACAGTCAGATAAAACGAAAGCTCAAAATACCTGGGAGTCACTATGGACAGGACTTTAACATACAAAAAACACCTTTCTAAATTGGCCGAAAGATACGAAGTTAGAGGTATAATTTCGCTTTCAAATTTCAGTAAAGTAAGGCAAGTATTAAAATTAGAAACCGTGTATATGTCTGGAGGCACAGTAACAAATGGCACACAAACTGCCGAGACTACACGCGTCCTGTATTCGAGAAGGAGAGTATTTCGCTACTTACAGTAAACTTTATACATAATTTCAAACTGTTTCAAGTCTTTTTCTCATATACAGCCCAATAAAACAATGAAATGCAAACGATTTATCGCTTAATAAATGTTCGTTGTTCATGAAGTAAGACATCAGCATCAAACGTGACGTTTTAATATATTAACAGTTTTCGTTTCGGCTTTTTCATTAGCTTAAGGGGTGAATAACCGGAAACCAATAAAACCGTCTTAATTAGTATCCTGCATCTTCAGTGATAAAAGTTTTACATGCCTAACGTCAAAGATCTAACGCAGTAACGCATTTGTAAAGTAAACAGACGTCTGAACCTGTTTTATACAGGGGGGATTCGATTCTGTAAAGAGTCGTTTGGGGGGAATGTGATTACTGGTATGTGATAGAATTTGGAGGCAATACGCTATGGCGTTAGTACCTTAGCTTGACTGAATCTAGTCCCGCTCTCATTCAGGCACAGATACTCATGGGCAACCGAATCATATTTACGTCCTCAGTTGATGATTTGTATTGGTATTTTATCTACAGGTGATGAAATTTCTGTATCCTCCTTCAACATGAAAGCAGGTAATGTAATTAAACTGGATGATGGCTAACTTTCAACGATTATTACCTATATGAATTTTTTTTTTTTTGCCAGTGGCGCAGGAGTTTGCTTTGAGAGGTTCGTGATTCTGAGGAGGAAACCATTGTTTCGGAACAGCAGAGGCCGGCAACGCGAAGGGAGACGGTATCAACGTAATCTGGGAAACCGGCGGAGAGTAAGGGGTTTAGAATCAAAGACGCATCCGAATAAGGCTCCAGGGGAGAACTCGCCTTCGAGAAGTAATTATCCGTCCCGAATGAATGTTCGCTTCCAATTATCGGACGCTAGAAAAAGAAGCTCAGCTCACGGGCAAAGGGGTAGCAGGGGTGGCGAGGGGCAACTTGAATAAAGTTCACGTGATTCATGAGGGCAGGAGGAGGGGGAGGGGGGGGGGAGGGGTTGGAACGTATCGGGTCAGCCCGTTCAGGAAAGATACAGCCACGCCCCCCCCCCCCCCTCTCCCACCCGGTGGCGAGTAATCCCTCGACTCACGTTCCTCGCATTTATAGAGCGGAGCAATTTGCATTCAGCCGACGGTGGCACCTTGCAGGGGGTACAATACCGCCGCATTCCGCGTGCAGAATACGGGAGCGACGACTGGTGGGAGGAAGGGGGGGGGGGGGGGAGCTGGTGGTGTGGAGTGGGTGTGGAGAGGAAAGGGGGTAACGAGCGACGTCTCAGGAGCTCTCGGCCTTACAGCCTCCACTTCCCCTACCCCTCCCAGACTAGTCATACCCTCGTTAACTTCACAGCCGTCAGCTTGCCGCTCGTAGATCAGCATAGCGCCAAGACGGAACAATCGTTGGAAACAATCACGTCCGTTAAATGTCTGGCAGCGTGCTTAGGGAGCGATTTAGACTATAACGACCACGCAGGACTAATCGTTGGAATGGCAAATGCCAGACAGTTTTATTGGACCGCTATCTACGTTGAACCCTAGTTCCATGACTTTTCGGCACAGTTCTGCACGGCTGCCTAATGAACAAAACATACTGTACGTAATATCAGGGCAGCTGTGTGTCTGGAGTTTCAAACAAACAAAACACAACATCTCATTCTCAACAACAATAAATCTACAGACGGAAAAATACACTACCGGCCATTAAAACTGCTACACCAAGAAGAAATGCTGACGATAAACCGGTATTCATTGGACAAATATATTACACTAGAACTGACATGTGATTACATTTTCAGGCAATTTGTGTGCATAGATCCTGAGAAATCAGTACCCAGAACAACCATCTCTGGCCCTAATAACGGCCTTGATACGTCTGAGCATTGAGTCAAACAGAGCTGCCGGTCGGAGTGGCCGAGCAGTTCTAGGCGCGTCAGTCTGGAACCACGCGACCGCTACGGTCGCAAGTTCGAATCCTGCCTTGGGTATGGATGTGTGTGGTGTCCTTAGGTTAGTTAGGTTTAACTAGTTCTATGTTCTAGGGGACTGATGACCTCAGATGTAAGGCCCGTAGTGCTCAGAGCCATTTGAACGAAACAGTGCTTGGATGGCGTGTACATGTACAGCTGCCCATGCACCTTCAACACGATACCACAATTCATCAACAGTAGTGACTGGCGTATTGTGACGAGGCAGTTGCTCGGCCACCATTGACCAGACGTTTTGAATTGGTGAGAGATCTGGAGATTGTGTTGGCCAGGGAAGCAGTCGAACATTTTCTGTATACAGAAAGGCCCTTACAGGACCTGCAACATGCTGCTGAAATGTAGCGTTTCGCAGGTATCGAATGAAGGGTAGAGCCACGGGTCGTAACACATCTGAAATGTAACGTCCACTGTTCAAAGTTCCGTCAATGCGAAGAAGGGGTGGCCGAGACTTGTAACCCATGGCACCCCATACCATCACGCCGGGTGATACGCCAGTATGGCGATGACGAATACATGCTTCCAATGTGCGTTTAACGCGATGTCGCCAAACACGGATGCGACCATCTTGATTCTGTAAACAGAACCTGGATTCATCCGAACAAATGACGTTTTGCCATTTGTGCACCCAGGTTCGTCGTTGAGCACACCATCGCAGGCGCTCGTGTCTGTGATACAGCGTCAAGGGTAACTGCAGCCATGGTCGGTCTCCGAGCTGATAGTCCATGCTACTGCAAACGTCGTCGAACCGTTCGTGCAGATGGTTGTTGTCTTGGAAACGTCCCCATCTGTTCACTCAGGGATCTAGACGTGGCTACACGATCCGTTACAGCCATGCGGATAAGATGCCTGTCATCTCGACTGCTAGTGATGCGAGGCCGTTTGGATCCAGCACGGCGTTCCGTATTACCCTCCTGAACCCACCGATTCCATTTTCTGCTAACAGTCATTGGATCTCGACCAACAGGAGCAGCAATGACGCGATACGATAAACCGCAATCGCGATAGGCTACAATCCGAACTTTATCAAAGTCAGAAACGTGATGGTACGCATTTCTCCTCCTTACACGAGGCATCACAACTACGTTTCACGAGGCAACGCTGGTCAACTGCTGTTTGTGTATGAGAAATCGGTTGGAAACATTCCTCACGTCAGCACGTTGTAGGTGTTGCCAAGGGCACCAACGTTGTGTGAATGCCCTGAAAAGCTAATCATTTGCATATCACAGCATCTTCTTCCTGTCGGTTAAATTTCGCGTCCTTAGCATGTCATCTTCGTGGTGCAGCAATTTCAATGGCCAACAGTGTACTTCAGGCGTACCCCAAGGGGCAGTTGGAGCGCCACTTTTCACAATACGAGCTTTGTTCAAGAAGTTCCGGATCTGCGTCCCTAACATTTTTCCGCGCTTACCTTTTCCTTATTGTGCATGGTCTCCTTCGAAATGCTCTTATACACAATTGAAACATTGTTCCCAGCGCCGTTTCCACATCCGGAAGCAGTCTTGGTACGTCTCTTGCTGGATCACACGAAGCGCCGTCTCCGAATTTTCTTTTATCTCGTCTACCGTCGCGAATCTGCGTCCTTTGAAAGTGCTCTTCAACTTTGGAAATAAAGAGACGGTCCACAGGGGCCAGGTATGGAGGAGGAGCTACCGCAGCGATTTGGTTTTTTGGGCAATAGTCACGCACCAACAGGGATCAATGTACGGGTGCGTTATCGTGATGCATGAGCATTAAATTGTCTCGCCACATTTCAGGCCATTTCACATTTCCTCGTAGGCATCGCAATAGGCCCCGATTGTACCATCGATTAACAGTTTCTCCCTGTGGCACGAATGGATTATGAACTAATCCTTAGAAGTAAAAAAAAAACTATCAGCATGGCTTTGACATTTAACCTGACCTGGCGAGACTCTTTTGGTCTTGGAGAACCTTACCAGACCCATGAAGGAGATTGAACCTTCGTCTCGACATCATAACCGCAGAACCACGACTTATCACCAGTTATGATTCTCTTAAAGAACATCTCGTACTCATTTGAGCGATCCAAAAGCTCTTCACACATTGAGATTTGAAGGTGTTTCTGGTCTTGACTCGGGAGCCTTGGGACGAATATGGAGGTTCCAGTGTCAGGATTTCATGACATGCTCCAACTGAAATGTTACATTCTTCTCCAATCTCTCAGACAGTCAGTCTTCGATTGCCACGCACAATTTCGTTGGCGTTTCTGACATGAGCGTCGTCGGTAGACGTCGAAGGGAGCCCTGCACGAGGGTCATCTTTAACTTCCGTCCGGCCATTTTTAAACCGTGTGGACCATTCGTAACACCGAGTGCGGCCTACGCACTCATCACCGTAGGCATCCTGCAGAATTTGGTGTGTCTCTGTTAAGATTTTCTCGAGTTTCACACAAAATTTAATGCACACGCGCTGCTCCTCTAACTCTGCCATCTCGAAATTCGCGTAGTCTGCGACCAAAGTTTCTACTCAATACAGCACTCAACAATAACTAATAGCCATACAACAACGAAACTTCCGGCAGTTACACAGACGCGTGCAGGGACGCCAATGGCGCTGTTGTATACAGAAAAGTCGAAAAATCGCAACGCTAGAAAATTGCAGCGAAATGCACGAAAACCTGCAGAGGCTCGAGGCTTGATGCGGGTATTAACAATTGGTACTCGTCATAAACAAATGTAACTTATGTCACAGAAATGGGCAGAAAGACAAACTGTTATGTGGTTACACGGGTGCACAATAATCACTAGAGTATACGTACTAAGCCATGTGAAACAGAACGTCCACAAAAAAGCTAATCGCAGTTAAGGCAGATGAAAGACTGAATTTCACGCGAACGATTCTGAGGATATGTAGTCCGCCCTCAAAGACAGTATCTTATAAAACTCTCATTCGGCCAACATTTGAAAATGCAGATACGATTGTACGACTGTACAAGATACGACTGATATACGAAGCAGAGAAGATCCAAAGAAGAGCAGTACATTTTGTTATAGGTTCATTTAGCAAGCGCGAAAAGAAAGAGAAGCCTTCTACATCACAACGTAGTTTACTGTGGTTAGTGCACCATTCCTCTGTAGCATCAAATTTCGAAAGTTTCTTTTGTCTTCTTGTCTGCACTGCTTAACATCATCGTTTGTCATCCTTCCCGTTCCAGGCTACGATCCAGACAAATATATACAGAGAAGGATTTCTAACGTTGAAATTTATATTCTATGTCAAAAAAGTTTCTTTATCATAAATGATTTTCTTGCTATTGTTAGTCTGCATTTTATATTCTCTCTAGTTCGACCATAGCCGGTTATTTTGGTGCCCGAATAGTTTAATACATCGGCTACTTTTAGTGTCGTATTTCCTAATCTAATTCGCTCAGTACCTGGTTTAATTCGACTACATTCCACCACGCTTGTTTTACTTCTTTGATGTTCATACTATAAACTCTTAAAAGACAATACCTTATCCATTCAACTGATTTGCGTAGCCCTTGTCCTCTCAACCCGAATTACGTTGTCTTCCTCAAAAGCTAAAAAAATATATAGTCATAAGAAAATCTTAAATCTGTTATTTCTTTTTCCATAATTTTAATTCAATTTAGAAATTTCGTCTCGGTTCGCGTTACTGCTTCCTCTGTGTACAGACTGTATATGTTGGTTGATAGTCTACGAGCGAATCTCAGCCCCTTTTTAGGTTTTGTCTGCCTTTCATGTTTTTCCACTCTTTCAACTGAAGTCTGAACAAGTTAGTGATAATCTTTTGCTCCCTGTATTTTATCCAATAATCCAATTTAGCTTGAAATTTTCACAAGAGAATGTGTCCTTGAAAGTTTTTAAAAGTCGTTACTAATCAGTACCTCGGTAGGAATGCTACGGCAAGTGCCATGTATACTCCAGAAACGTGGTACTTTTATTTGCAAAGAACAAGGAGGAAGATTTTAGTCTTTTATGTTGTGTTATAGTTGAGAGTATGTTGAACTCAAGTATTCGACTTTCAAAACCCTGGGGAAAAATACGTGTGGAAAACAAAACCAGGAAATTTTCGCACTGTTTAAGACTTCTGCTTGTTTACTCGGAAACTAGGCATCCTTGTGAAAATTTTACTAGTACTAAAATGAGAGAGCATTAAATTTTGCGTCGTGTCACCTTCTAAAGTGTCAAAATAAGTTGTCAAAGTTAGTTCATTTTCACCAACGTAGCTAAGAAGTGGGTTCGAACGCCTGTAACACAACAAGGCTACTACAAATGAAAAATGTCAGTCGTAGAGCATGAAATTTCGTGTTAGAAAAGCATGTAGGGTGTCAGTTTTACGACTTAGTACGTTAATGCATTCAAAAATTTGCCAGGTAAAGCAATTCAATTTTTTGAGTTTAATATATTGTACCAAAAAAACTTTCCAATGGGAAGATGACTATCTAATGAGCGCATATGTGTTTTCTAGGTACATCTTTTTAATTTTCTGCATTCTTGCGTATTTTTATTCATTTTTGTCTATGTCTTAATTGGTAAGAGTGGGTTGCTAAAATGAGAACCAAGGATATGGTAATGGCGAATATGTATTTACGTATGAGTAATATAAAATTTGTATAACTGAACAAATAAAAGGACATGACAGTATTAAAAAAAAACACAATTTAAATATCAGAGATTAACATTTTACCAAATTCTGATTTCATCGAGGTCGTTTGGGAGACTGCGGCAGGTCCCGGCCCAGCACCCCGTCTTCCATTGCGTCACCTTCACCAACTTCCTCGTCCTGCAACATCTTTTCGACCCCTTCCTCATCCTCGTCGAGCTCAATTTCTGGGTCGTTCTCGCAAGGTAAACCACAACAGTGTTTGCACGTCGAGAAGATTTGTGACATCCACGTACTACCATTCATCCTGTTTTCCAAGCGCAGCAACTCATCTTCAGTGGCGTGTGTGGTACCATATCTTTCGTCAGCGTCACGGGAAACGAAGCCTCATAAGCTTTTCTTCCAACTCGATTGGCATGAACCAATGTCCTTCTCCTGCCAAGACTGCAAGTGAGGTTAGAGTCACAATGAGTGCGACCTTGTTGCGTTCGATGCTGGCGAAGCCTTTCAAAGATTTTCTCGGGGCAGACTTTACAAAAAGCTCGTACCTGACCTCGTCCAAAGTCACGCAGTTGGAATTCCCATACAGTGCTAACACCGGCTGTTCTCCGGCCTGTGCTAGTGCGTCTTGAGAGACTAAAGGTTTAACAAATTCAGCAGCTTGCACTTTTAGGCGTGGCTGTTGCTCTATAACGTTTAGTAAGTTTTCTTTACCTTGGCCAAAAAAGAAGAAGTGGTAGCACATTCTGTGAAGGCATGGTTGACAAGGGCAACTGAAAGCATTACCGAAGTACCACACTCCCGCTGATTTGCTTCTTCGAGATTCATGGAAGTAGAAGTCGTTATAATTGTTTCCTCGAATCGTTAGCAGAACAAGTACGTCAAATTCCTCGCTCAAGATTGCCATACTGTCAGACTCAGCAACTTGGAAATTAGCTGTTTCCACAATTAATGTATCCGCATCTTCTTCTGCCTGTAACACTTTAATACCTCCAGCCTCAAATTTCCTTATGAGCATCAAAATCAAGCGATTCTTGTCCTCATTTGCGAGAAACGTCTCCTGTGGGCCTGCAACATTTGTATTTTCTTCGAAAATGATTTCTAATGAAAGACTTGGTGTCTTTCAATGACGACATCTTCCAGAAGATTTTGTTCGCCTTTGCGAAGCGCCACTTTGGAAGCGACTGAAACGTAACTGTGATATCTGATCGGTAGTGCTTTTTCAGATAGGTTTCATATTTCATACAAGTGGCTTCAGGCGTTTTTTTTTTTGATGTGCCAGACAACATTATGGAGTAGATCACAACCATCCACCACAAAGCTTCATTCTGTTGGAGAGAAGTGAGTGCATCATAGAGAAAGATGATGTTCTACTCTTATTGAGACTGTCTTCTGTGAACAGAGACATAGAGTGTGGAGAAAGTTCAAATGACAAATATAACTTCAAGTCTTTAGCAGATTGCCTGATAACACACAGTCTGTGAAACAACGTTAATGGACTTGCGGTAGGAATCCTCTTCTTCCCTATCTTGGCAATCGTAGTGCAGGGTGCAAATGGTATAACCTAGAGGTTGCGTTGAAATGAGACGTTTTTAAAGTTCTCTCTTTTAATTCAGGTGTTCCCCTTAATGCACTCTACTAATGACTCACGAAATTTTACTGATTCATCACACGTTACTCCACTGATTATTGCCATAAGCACATTACATTTTGAAGAGGTGGGTGTTTTAACAGTCAGTCATTCAATTTGTCGTTGTCTGATGCATTTCGCCCTCTGCGTGAAGCTCTTTTATCCACAAGTTGCTCCCTTGTTCTTGATGGAATAGCATAGAATACTTCCAATTGTTTGCCAAACATCCTTTGAGGATACCATCACTGAAGTCCATTTTACGAGCACAGAATGTGAAATATGAGTTCAGCCACATTTCACACTGTCTTCATTAGCGTCAAGTCAGACCATACGCCAAACCAAAATTTATCACGTCACCTAATGGTGAAGTACCCTTCAGTTGTAAATTTTTTGAGCTCAGCTGGATCCATTCGGTCTTCCAATGTGAACATCTGTTGGAAGTAAAGATCCCAGTTTCTAGCACTCTTAGTGAACTGTTATGTGAGCCTAACGCTTTGACAATACTGCAACCATAATTTGGTGTTTCGCACATATTCAGCAACTGCAGTCGTATATAATAAAATAATAAGCAGCCAGTCGCATATAAGAAATTTATTTTCTTGACCAGTTTCGGGCACTTAGCGCCCTTCTTCAGAAGGAGTGTACTAAGTGCTCGAAACCGGTCAAGAAATTAAATTACATGTATGGAACTGGTTGCTTATTATTTCAGTATATAGCCAAATATATTTAGAGGGCCAAAACAGTAAAGGAAGTCAGAGATTGGAATACGTCCAGCAGATAATAGAGGACGTAGGTTACAAGTGCTGCTCTGACAATGAGATGAAGATGTTGGCACACGAGAGAAATTTGTGGCGGCCGTCATCAAACCAATCTGAAGACTGATGACGCAAAAAAAGCCATAATTTGCTTCAATGCTGCAAATCGCATTTCCAAACTTAGTTATCAGATTCATGTAATCTTCGTTTCCACGGCATTTGAATACTGATGATCTGTTATGGAGCAGCAAACGTTCGTCAATTATTTTCATTTCATCTTCTTTGAAGTCTCCAGAAAGATGCATTATGACAGTACGACGTAAACCAGTGTTTAAGTTCTTACTGCTCGGGCGTGCACATGCCCACTCCAAAATTTATCCAAACTGTTTTCAGCAAGTACTATGGACAGTAAGTCTCTCTAGCCACTTCCTGCCATTATTATTCCGATGCATCTCAAGAAAGACATTAGAAAGTGAAACCCGCCTAATCGTACAATGACATCTTCGAAATCACTTCCTTCGTTTCTTTTAATTACCATCGCCTTTAGATAAAATGGCTGATCGAAAGTGACGAAACATCGTCTTTGACCAGGTTCTATTCATTTTCTCAGTGCTGTTACAAGATATGTATATATTTTTGGAGGATTATTTAAGAGTGAGAGGCACATTATTTATGAATGAACCGACTTTCAATGATCTGTGGCTTCTTCCATGAATCCATTCCGCTCTGGCACGTTAGTGAATTTCTCCCAACTTGCATAAAGCGACTGAATCTAAGATCCAGAGAGCAATACCTTCAAACTCTCAGGGTCGTCGAAATTGAGATCCTTTATAATAACAATTTTCAAGAGAACGTCATTTTCTTTTTGATAATGCATCAGCTGAGGTACACCAACTGCAGACAAAAATTAAGAAGTTGTACATCTTCTTTCACTATCAATGTGCTTGTCAGACTCCATAGCTTTGGGGGGAGTGACTGCCGTGATTACTCCCATGGAATGGAAAGTACCCAACGCATCAGTCGTGCAGATACCAAAAGCGGAGTTGTATAAGATAAACTGGATGAATCCTTTACTGTTTATATTCGGATACTCAGATTGTACAATAGAGAACGGTTCAAATAGGAATGCTTCCATATACGGAACTGTGAATCCAGTTATATTAAGAGCGTCTACAATAAGTCTTGATCCGACTCTTTTGTTCACGAATGTACTGAGACCAATCAGTGGTGAAGATAGAAATGTCCGTGGCCTTACTACGCAAATCACTAAATGTGAACTATCAAACAGTATCTACTTTTTAACCAAGTTGCTAAAATGACCAACTTTAACAACTAGCGGGGGCCAAACGACTGCATTGATTTTGACATTTAAGGAGATCAAACGGCGAAAAATTTAATGCTCTACCATTTTGTAATAATAACATTTTCATTAGGACGCATGGTTCGCGAGTAATAGGCGAAAATCTAGACTAGTAATACTGAGTGCACAAAAACGAAATTTTTCTAGAGCTCATACCTTTGGTTCTATTGGTGATAGAAAGGTAAGGTCAACTAGTGTCGATAGAACCGTTTATATACACAACAGAAGCATCGTCTTAGTGTCGCTATCCTGAGAACGGGGTCGAAGTACGAATATTACACACTTCCTTCAGCTTAGGCAAACGGAGCAAATCGGTTGGTTATTTTTGCATTTGATGTGATCCATGGATGGCATTAAGGGCCTTGTGGAGGCACCATTAGTTTATGGACAGTTCCTTAGAAAACTCCAAAAAAGTATTTTTCCATATTTATGGTATCAAAACCGAGCCGCGGATTCCAAAACGACTAAGCACAGCAAATGCTTGAAAGTTTTACGATATAGTCCTAAGATCTGGATCGGTCACACGTGAAAATTTTCTTGGAATCTCTATCCGTTTGCGAGATGCAAAGGTTCAAAGTTATACTGCCTGTATACGTAAAATACGCACGCTAAACCGTAGTTTACAGACACAGGCAGGAGAGATACGCTGTACAGTGTCTCCGTTAGCATTAGAAACATTCTGGGAACACCATGTTACAGTACTGAAGCACATGCAAAATTTATGTAGACATAAAATCCGGTCTAATGTGAAAAATCAGTTACGTGTCATTTCAATCTCGTATAAGCAAACTACCAAAAATTTACTGACATATAAAGTTCTTCTCATATGAGAGACATGCTCTGGTGTGGCAGAGCAAAGAAGGGAACCACCGGAAAAATGCTCCTATCGACTCCTATCGAAAAAAAGGCGAATGTGCTCCTGCTTCAATGGCTGTGACTGAAATGTGGGCTACCAGCTGCCTCAATCGCTTTCCCCAGCACCTTTAAAATTTTATCTAAAAATTTTGTGCATGTGAACATATTCGCACTTTTTTATGCTGAGAGAGACGGAGACAGTGGCAGAGGGAAAGTAATAAATACTGGGAGAGAATAGACAGTGGTCGCGGTATAAAAAGAGCGAAGGAGACGTTGGTAGTGTAAGAGAAAGCGAGGGATATAGTGGCAGTGGGACATAGTTGATAGAGACAGAACAGTGATACGAAAAGATTGGAGAGGAATAAAGCGATGGAGAAAGTGGAAGTGGATGAGAACCAGTGATAATGAGAGACAGTCTTTGACAATGACAACGAGCAAAAGAGGGATCATGAGAAGAGGCAGTAGCTTTGGGAAGGAATGAATGGAACAGAAGCAATAAAAGAGAGGAAAAGGGAGCCACAGTGAGACTTTCTTTTAAGAGGTGGAGCCCCTCCACGCCCACACTGGCATGATGGCCAACACAAAAGGTCTACTGCCATCTCTGCATAATGGTTCGTTTCCACTAAAATTCTACGATGTTTTTCGTACGTCTGGTTCAGGTTAACTATTAATACGAACTCTGATTTGGTCGAAAGTTGAACGAAGGGTAGTAGTTTGAAGGGCAGAGGAGGGTAAGAGCCAATGCGAAAAAACCTCTGCGACAGTTGGGTCAGGTTGTAAGAACAGAAGCGATTTTCTTGGTGCCTGTGACAGGTCATGCAAGGGTAGACTTTGTTAGTAGTGGGTCAGGTTGTAAGAACAGAAGCGATTTTCTTGGTGCCTGTGACAGGTCATGCAAGGGTAGACTTGGTTAGTAGTGGGTATCATGCAGATCGATATCTTTGTCGTTTTACGGTGGTGTTATTCGGTGACTGCCGCTGGGTGCCGGTGTTGATTTCTAGGTCAGCGTTCATCATCGTTTTGTGTCATATATCAGACTCACAGTGTAGGATATGTTGGCGGTTTGTGCGTCAGTGTGCGAGCTTGTCGGTTTCCCTGCTGTAGCCTGTTGGCGGCTTTAATAGCAAAAAAAATGGCTTTGAGCACTATGGGACTTATCGTCTAAGGTCATCAGTGCCCTAGAACTTAGAACTACTTAAACCTAACTAACCTAAGAACATCACACACATCCATGCCCGAGGCAGCATTCGAACCTGGGACCGTAGCGGTCGCGCGGTTCCAGATTGTAGCGTATAGAACCGCTCGACCACCCCGGCCGGCGGCTTTAATAGCAGCTGGTATGTCAAGTCAACGTTGCTGTCATGTAGGCACTTGCCAATGTTGTTGCTTGTGGATGTATGTTACCTTACCATATCTGGTTGTGTTCTAGCTAGTAGAGTCTTTTGCCGCGTATGCTTCCACCTGTGGTTGTGATCATAGTTTCCCAGAGTAAGGGTGGAAGGATTGTTCGAGTATCTCAAGTTCCTGTATAGTTATATGGCGTGTTTTTTTAATAATATCTTGATGATTTCAAGGCGGTATATATTGTGAAAATCCACGGTGCGTGTGTAGCACGGAGCATTGCTAATGATGCGTAGCACTTTGTTCTGCATGATCTGCAGGCGGCACGGGTGTGTAGGAGCTGCATATCCCCAGGCGGACACCGCGTACGTTATCAGAGATCTAATCAGTTTCATATATATGGACATCGACAACCTCCTATTCAGTGTACTTTCCCTGTTGAGCATTGGGTAGAGCTCTTTGAGCCTCGCGTGCACTCTATTGGCAACTTAATCAATGTGGTCCCCCCAATTTAGTTTCCGGTCAAGCCATACAACGAGATATCTGACTAAGCTGTGGCTGGGTCGTGTTATGCTTTGGATTAAACATAAGTTTCTATTCCGTGATTAGTCTCCCGGGGTTATACACTCCTGGAAATGGAAAAAAGAACACATTGACACCGGTGTGTCAGACCCACCATACTTGCTCCGGACACTGCGAGAGGGCTGTACAAGCAATGATCACACGCACGGCACAGCGGACACATCAGGAACCGCGGTGTTGGTCGTCGAATGGCGCTATCTGCGCAGCATTTGTGCACCGCCGCCGTCCCTGCCAGCCAGTTTGCCGTGGCATACGGAGCTCCATCGCAGTCTTTAACACTGGTAGCATGCCGCGACAGCGTGGACGTGAACCGTATGTGCAGTTGACGGACTTTGAGCGAGGGCGTATAGTGGGCATGTGGGAGGCCGGGTGGACGTACCGCCGAATCACTCAACACGTGGGGCGTGAGGTCTCCACAGTACATCGATGTTGTCGCCAGTGGTCGGCGGAAGGTGCACGTGCCCGTCGACCTGGGACCGGACCGCAGCGACGCACGGATGCACGACAAGACCGTAGGATCCTACGCAATGCCGTAGGGGACCGCACCGCCCCTTCCCAGCAAATCAGGGACACTGTTGCTCCTGGGGTATCGGCGAGGACCATTCGCAAACGTCTCCATGAAGCTGGGCTACGGTCCCGTGCACCGTTAGGCCGTCTTCCGCTCACGCCCCAACATCGTGCAGCCCGCCTCCAGTGATGTCGCGGCAGGCGTGAATGGAGGGACGAATGGAGACGTGTCGTCTTCAGCGATGAGAGTCGCTTCTGCCTTGGTGCCAATGATGGTCGTATGCGTGTTTGGCGCCGTGCAGGTGAGCGCCACAATCAGGACTGCATACGACCGAGGCACACAGGGCCAACACCCGGCATCATGGTGTGGGGAGCGATCTCCTGCACTGGCCGTACACCTCTGGTGATCGTCGAGGGGACACTGAATAGTGCACGGTAGATACAAACCGTCATCGAACCCATCGTTCTACCATTCCTAGACCGGCAAGGGAACTTGCTGTTCCAACAGGACAATGCACGTCCGCATGTATCCCGTGCCACCCAACGTGCTCTAGAAGGTGTAAGTCAACTACCATGGCCAGCAAGATCTCCGGATCTGTCCGCCATTGAGCATGTTTGGGACTGGATGAAGCGTCGTCTGACGCGGTCTGCACGTCCAGCACGAACGCTGGTCCAACTGAGGCGCCAGGTGGAAATGGCATGGCAAGCCGTTCCACAGGGCTACAACCAGCATCTCTACGGCGAAAGGTGGATATACACTGTACTAGTGCCGACATTGTGCATGCTCTGTTGCCTGTGTCTATGTGCCTGTGGTTCTGTCAGTGTGATCATGTGATGTATCTGACCCCAGGAATGTCTAAATAGTTTCCCCTTCCTGGGACAATGAATTCACGGTGTTCTTATTTCAATTTCCAGGAGTGTAGCAATTGTGCTGTTATCCTCTCTCTCCGCGAGTCGCAGCAGCAGCGTGTATCGATATTCGCAACCTTGTAATATCTTTGCTTCTTTGGCCTCGCACTGACAGTTTTCGGCTGTGACGTGTGCGGGCAGTTGGTCGGTTGGCGTGGAACAGCGAGGAAGTCTCCGTGGCGCGTATGTGGCCGGGGGCAGCTGGAGGCGCCAACGCGCGGTGGGAGTGTGAGGGGCTGTTCCCATTACTGGGACGTTCGTGGCTCACCGATCCCGGACACGAAGATTGAGCCCATACTTAATCTACCAGCCAGCCCCAGCTGTTCACATTATGTCGCTTGAATTTAGTTGTAGGCTGTTGGGACATTCCCGTGAGCAACAATGTGTGTTTTCAAATTGGCGAAAATTTAGCCACTCTCCTGTGGAGTGTAACTTAACTTGTTTAGATTTGAATTGAAGTGCACCAGCGGAATCTTCTACCTTGTAGCCGTCAACCCTCCAGTTACCTGCGCTGGCCGTTGATGTAAATTCAGGCAGTTTATTTTCCTCGTCGTGTTGTGGCTGTCCAGCACGGCATGTAGTTTGACTGCTAGATACCTTCTGCGTTGATCCAAAAAAATGGTTCAAATGGCTCTGAGCACTATGGGACTTAACATCTTAGGTCATCAGTCCCCTAGAACTTAGAACCACTTAAACCTAACTAACCTAAGGACATCACACACATCCATGCCCGAGGCAGGATTCGAACCTGCGACCGTAGCGGTCACGCGGATACAGACTGGAGCGCCTAGAACCGAACGGACACACCGGCCGGCCAGCCGGTTTTAAATTGAAGTTGTTTTGCCCTTGAGGTGTGAGACTGAATGGCGCATTTAGCCGGGAATTAAGTTCTAAAATTAATGTTGGCTTGCCCTGTTTTCAATGTTTTCTTTACACTTCTAATATTTGTCAAATGAATAAAGTAGTATGTTCCAGTTCACCTGACAGCCACTCATTTTGGCCTCTTTTCACAAATTAAACTATCTGTCCTGTCCTGCGGGTATAGCAGGGGATCTCCCTGGTAGCAGAGCGCAGTTTCGCTTGTGTTTGCCATTCCTGTTTCCGTCAGTTTCACTCTTGTTCTGTTTTCGTGTTCTGTGGCACCATACTGTTTTGGCTGTTACTTGTTTCAGGTGCTTATCGTACTAGCACTCAGTGTCAGCGGTCGCCCTGCTCAGAAAGGACCACATTGTTTAAGAGATGGCAATAAGGCGCCAGCAGATTGAAGGCAGTGTTCAGGAATTAGTAGCCCGTTTGCGAGCTGCAGTTCTTCATCCGGTTGACGTCTCGTTAGCCGCAATCACAAAATAAGTACCCAACTGTAACATTCCATTAAAAAAAAAAGCAATGTTCACCTTCATATATCAAACGCAACCCTACCTAGCAACATTTGTCCCACAAACTTTTCAGCTACTATCATACTTTCGGAAGTATTCTAGGTGGAAATAATTAGTGGCTCACCTTGAATAAAGGTCTGAAGCGTCCGCCATGTCTTCCAAATCTCTGAGAAGTCAGCAATGTTTGCCTTATCAGTGATTAACCTATTAACACAACTTTTACGGACTTTCTTACAAAATATTTGAAATTGCCCGTATGAAGTAAACCAAACAGTAGTTAATGTTAATAGAGGTGCTTAGACTGCCTTTATCGTATAAAAGAATAATTGAAATGTAGTACTACGTGGCTACAGATACGGAGGATCGGAAATTGAGTGATAATTTGTAAATATTAAACGTAATGACTTAAGAACTCGGTATCAATGTCTTCAAATGTGGGTGTTACGCAGTAGCAGCCTGTGGCTGTTTATTAGATATGCCTGTATATAGCCAGTTTGAAGAGAGGTGCTTATTTTTTATTCAAAACAAGCTACTTAGAGAAATGGCGCCTCTTCATTGCACAGAGATTGGGGAAAGTATAGCTTCATCTTACAGTAAAATGAATTTTTGTCAATAGTTTCAGCTATCATTTAACCAGTATTCATTTTATATACTTTATGATAAATCTGTTGCTTGTTCAGTTGTGGTAAAAACTTTAGTCTTTGAAGGTTGTGTTACTTGTGCAGGTTTTCTCACAACGACCAATTCGCAGTACAAAATATCTGTATTATCACCCGTTCTACCGTGCTTATATAAGAAATGGGATTAAGTATTATTCAGTCTGTGTTTTATGATAAGACGTATACATTCATCACAAATGTTCCTTTCCACCTTTCCAATTGCGTAAATATATCAGGAATCGAAAAATTTCGAGACAAAGTGCTTCTGTACAATTTTTGTCTGGAAAGAAACGCAATTGCATACAACTGGTTCCATTTTTACAGCTGCTTTTATTAACGTGTATTTACAATAAAGCCGGCCGGGGTGGCCAAGCAGTTCTAGGCGCTACAGTCTGGAACTTCTGTGTACGGACGCAGGAGGAGCTGGCCACTGTTCGTGAACAACTGAGCATGTTGATGGCCGCGGTCAGCCGTCTTCAGCCGGCTGCCTCGGAGTGTTGCGGCAGTGGGGAGTCTGGTGCGTCGCATGGTACACCCCAGGTGTTGCATGCTTCACCCACTGTCCCTGCTGTCGAGACATCTTCGCGGGTACCGGGCGCGGTTGGGCCACCCTCTCCCCAAGGGGATTGGCGGGTTCAGCGGCGTTCGCGGCGCACGAGGCGGAGGGTCAATGTGGAGGCTGGCCGTGTGGCATCGCCCGCTCTGCCTGTGAGTGGACATGTGGCTGCTCCTTCAGCAAGGTCCGAGCAGGCACACGGGGGGAGGGGTTTATTAGTTATTGGGAGCTCCAACGTTAGGCGGGTGATGGAGCCCCTTAGGGAAATAGCGGAAAGGTCGGGGAAGAAGGCCAGTGTTCACTCTCTCTGCTTGCCGGGGGGTCTCATCCGAGATGTGGAGTAGGCCTTACCGGCGGCGATAGAGAGCACTGGGTGCACCCTACTGCAAATTGTTGCTCATGTCGGCACCAATGACACCTGCCGTCTGGGTTCAGAGGTCATCCTCAGTTCGTACAGGCGGTTGGCGGAATTGGTGAAGGCGGAAAGCCTCACTCGCGGGGTGGAATCCGAGCTATCTACTTGTATTATCCTTCCCAGAACCGATCGCGTTCCTCTGGTTTGGAGCCGGGTGGAAGGCTTAAACCAGAGGCTCAGACGATTCTGCGGAGATCTGGGGTGCAAATTTCTCGACCTTCGCTATTGGGTGGAGAAATGCAGGGTTCCCCTAAATAGGCCAGGCTTAAACCAGAGGCTCAGACGATTCTGCGGAGATCTGGGGTGCAAATTTCTCGACCTTCGCTATTGGGTGGAGAAATGCAGGGTTCCCCTAAATAGGCCAGGCGTGCACTACACGCCGGAAGCGGCCACGAGGGTAGCGGAGTACGTGTGGAGTGCACATGGTGTTTTTTTAGGTTAGAGAATTCCCTCCCTAGGCCCGACAAGACGCCTCCTGAGACGCGGCAAGGCAGGAGTAGGCAAAATGCAACAGGGAATAACAATATTAATGTGCTAATAGTAATCTGCAGGAGCGTCTATAGAAAGGTCCCAGAACTGCTCTCATTAATAAACGGTCACAACGGCCATATAGTACTAGGGACAGAAAGTTGGCTGAAACCAGACGTAAACAGTAATGAAATCCTAAACTCAGATTGGAATGTATACCGCAGAGACAGGCTGGACAGTGAAGGGGGAGGCGTGTTTATAGCGATAAGAAGTGCAATAGTATCGAAGGAAATTGACGGAGATCCGAAATGTGAAATAATTTGGGTGAAGGTCACGGTTAAAGCAGGCTCAGACATGGTAATTGGATGTCTCTATAGGCCCCCGGGCTCAGCAGCTGTTGTGGCTGAGCACCTGAAGGATAGTTTGGAAAATATTTCGAGTAGATTTCCCCACCATGTTATAGTTCTGGGTGGAGATTTTAATTTGCCGGATATAGACTGGGAGACTCAAACTTTCATAACAGGTGGCAGGGACAAAGAATCCACTGAAATTTTTTTAAGTGCTTTATCTGAAAACTACGTTGAGCAGTTAAACAGAGAACCGACTCGTGGCGATAACATATTAGACCTTCTGGTGACAAACAGACCCGAACTATTTGAAACAGTTAATGCATAACAGGGAATCAGCGATAATAAAGCGGTTACTGCATCGATGATTTCAGCCTTAAATAGAAATATTAAAAAAAGGTAGGAAGATTTTTCTGTTTAGCAAAAGTGACAAAAAGTGGATTACAGAGTACCTGACGGCTCAACACAAAAGTTTTGTCTCAAGTACAGATAGTGTTGAGGATCAGTAGACAAAGTTCAAAACCATCGTACAATATGCGTTAGATGAGTATGTGCCAAGCAAGATCGTAAAAGATGGAAAAGAGCCACTGTGGTACAAGAACCGAGTTAGAAGACTGCTGCGGAAGCAAAGGGAACTTCACAGCAAACATAAGCATAGCCAAAGCCTTGCAGACAAACAAAAATTACGCGAAGCGAAATGTAGTGTGAGGAGGGCTATGCGAGAGGCGTTCAATGAATTCGAAAGTAAAGTTCTATGTACTGACTTGGCAGAAAATCCTAAGAAGTTTTGGTCTTACGTCAAAGCGGTAGGTGGATCAAAACAAAATGTCCAGACACTCTGTGACCAAAATGGTACTGAAACAGAGGATGACAAACTAAAGGCCGAAATACTAAATGTCTTTTTCCACAGCTGTTTCACAGAGGAACACTGCACTGTAGTTCCTTCTCTAGATTGTCGCACCGATGAAAAAACGGTAGATATCGAAATGAACGACAGAGGGATGGAGAAACAATTAAAAACGCTCAAAAGAGGAAAGGCCGCTGGACCTGATGGGATACCAGTTCGATTTTACATAGAGTACGCGAAGGAACTGGCCCCGCTTCTTGCAGCGGTGTACCGTAGGTCTCTAGAAGAGCGTAGCGTTCCAAAGGATTGGAAAAGTGCACAGGTCATCTCCGTTTTCAAGAAGGAACGTCGAACAGGTGTGCAGAACTATAGACCTATATCTCTAACGTCGACCAGTTGTAGAATTTTAGAACACGCATTATGTTCGAGTACAATGTCTTTTCTGGAGACTAGAAATCTACTCTGTAGGAACCAGCATGGGTTTCGAAAAAGACGGTCGTGTGAAACCCAGCTCGCGCTATTCGTCCACGAGACTCAGAGGGCCATAGACACGGGTTCACAGGTAGATGCCGTGTTCCTTGACTTCCGCAAGGCGTTCGATACAGTTCCCCACAGTCGTTTAATGAACAAAGTAAGAACATATGGACTATCAGACCAATTGTGTGATTGGATTGAAGAGTTCCTAGACAACAGAACGCAGCATGTCATTTTCAATGGAGAGAAGTCTTCCGAAATAAGAGTGATTTCAGGTGTGCCGCAGGGGAGTGTCATAGGACCGTTGCTATTCACAATATACATAAATGACCTTGTGGATGACATCGGAAGTTCACTGAGGCTTTTTGCAGATGATGCTGTGGTGTACCGAGAGGTTGTAACAATGGAAAATTGTACTGAAATGCAGGAGGATCTGCAGCGAATTGACAAATGGTGCCGGGAATGGCAATTGAATCTCAATGTAGACAAGTGTAATGTGCTGCGAATACATAGAAAGATAGATTCCTTATCATTTAGCTACAAAATAGCAGGTCAGCAACTGGAAGCAGTTAATTCCATAAATTATCTGGGAGTACGCATTAGGAGTGATTTAAAATGGAATGATCATATAAAGTTGATCGTCGGTAAAGCAGATGCCAGACTGAGATTCATTGGAAGAATCCTAAGGAAATGCAATCCGAAAACAAAAGAAGTAGGTTACAGTACGCTTGTTCGCCAACTGCTTGAATACTGCTCAGCAGTGTGGGATCCGTACCAGATAGGGTTGATAGCAGAGACAGAGAAGATCCAACGGAGAGCAGCGCACTTCGTTACAGGATCATTTAGTAATCGCGAAAGCTTTACGTAGATGATAGATAAACTCCAGTGGAAGACTCTGCAGGAGAGACTTTCAGTAGCTCGGTACGGGCTCAGAAATTACGTCCCATATTGCTCCGAGCCATTTACAATATACAAATGAGCGCCGGGTGGTTCCCAGTTCTCTCTCCAGCAGTCTTTGGCCCCTCTTTTTCTTCAGTCAGCGTCACTGGGAAAACTAAACATGCAAAAATAATTTTTGCAATAGTTAGTGCAGTTCACAGCTGGACAGGCACCCTTATTTACTACGAATTCTTCAATACATTTAATTAGAAACATCCACTCGCATCGTGACTCGTATGTAAACAAATATGAATATCCTACACTTTGGAGAAAACAGCGGACAGTTGAAATGGTTCTAAGCACTATGGACTTAACATTTGAGGTCATCAGTCCCCTAGAACTACTTAAACCTAGCTAACCTAAGGACATCACACACATCCATGCCCGAGGCAGGATTCGAACCTGCGACCGTAGCGGTCGCGCGGCTCCAAACTGAAGTACCTAGAACCGCTCGGCTACACCAGCCGGCGGGGGGTGAGGAGATAGGCGTAGTACAAGATGAAAGTTGAGTCTTCACTTAACTTACTATCGAGCCTCAACTGTTAAGATTTCTTAGTTCGATCCGGGTTGTCGCTTTTTGGACATTGCTGCGAGCAACAACTTGTGTGTTTTTAAGTCGGCTAGTATTCCAGCCTCCTTCCTGTGAAATTTAGCTTAATTTATTCCCTGTTATAGCAGTTAACCAGCGGTATTTTCTGCCTTGTGGCCGTTGACGTTCCGATTACCTGCCCTGGTCGTTGACGTAATTTTAGGCAGTGGTCTTTCCTCGTCGTGTTGTTACTGTCCAGCGCAGCGTGCAGTTCGACAGCTGAGGTGTTATTGGTCCTTGTGGGCGCCAATATTCTGTGTGTCGTGTATTGAAATCTTGTGGTAGTTTTGCTGGTTGCATAGAGCGGAACTGATTTGATTGCTTGGTCGGTTGGCTGGGTGTCGGTTGGGTTGCCCTAGAGGCAAGTCGTTGGACAGGCTGGCTGTCTCACCTAAATGGGTGTTAGTGTTTCAATCCCAGGCTGACCCTTGGAAACTTCTGAGAGCCATTCCTTGTGTCTTATGTAGTAATTTCCCTGTTTGGATTATAGTTATTTGGTTGATGCGTAGCTTTCAGCCGAGTATCAATATCTCTTAAATTAATCTTCTTGTCTTGCCGTTAAGGCATGGGATTGTTATGTTTGTATATGGGGCCTTTAGCCGAATTTTACTGGAGAGGTTTTAAGATATGGCCTTCTGCCTTTTAGATTGAAACTCTTTCTAGGTCTTAAGCCGTAAAACATATTTTGTTGATTTGTGACCCTCAGCCGAGTATTAATATCTTGTCCTTGTCTTGCCCTTAAGGCATGTGATTGTTATTCTTTGTTTTATATGAAATATTTTAAAATACAGCCTTGTGCCCTTTAAAGTTGAAACTCTTCCTTCTAGAGCTGAAGCCGTTAAATTATTTGTTGGTGAGCGGCCTTCAGCCGAGTTTTAATATCTCTTAAATTAATCTTCTTCTCTTCTCCTTAAGGCGTAAGATTGTTATGCTTTTGAATGGGGCCCTCAGCCCAATTTGCATGAAATGTTTTAAGGTAAGACCTTCTGCCTTTTGATTGAAACTCCTCTTATTGCTTAATATGCGACCTCCAGCTCAGTTCCATTAAAATTAAATTGCTAAGGCATTCAGCCGATTAGATTGAAGATTTAGAAAATATTCTTGGGTGAAACGTCCAGAACAACTTGTATTTCCATTTTGCTTAAACGTTGTGTCTTGGATTTTGAATGTGGCGTTCAGCCGATCTAAAGTTAATCAAAGGAGGTCGATTAAAGTTATGTGTGTTTTGCATCCCTGTTGTAATATTGCGTGTTGATAAATACAGTTTGTATGTTCACTGCAACTGACAGGAACTCATTTTGGCCCATTTTCACAACCTAATCCACTCTTTCCTGCTACCACATGCTTTTCAAAACATTTAATTTAATGTGATACCTTGGCCAAGAAAAACTTTACGGCCAGAAGTGAATATAACACATGCGCTCAGCCTATCAAAATTACTGCAGCTCCTCATTCGTCTGTCTTTGCTAAATGCAAACAGTTACAAAAGAAAGCGCAACTATCAGAATTTGTCTCTGGAAGGGACACGAAAATAGCCCTCTGGTGACAGTACATATGAGTAGCATGACAAGTTTTGGGACTCCCCCTCCCGGAGAGTTCTCTTAGTTATGCCACACAGAACACGCCCGGTATTCAGACCCCTGGACAACGACCGTTGGAATCACCACAGCTCACTACAACTCAGAAAGTTTAATGATGGGTATTATCCACGGCGTCACCGATACCGAACGAAAGCATCTTCCGTCCGGAACACGTCGTGTAGCAGGTTGAGGCAGCCCGGGGCCCACTCTTTCGTCCCGCTGCCTGGTTGCAACGGTTATCCCCGTCCTTAGTGGCAGTCGGGAGAGGGCGACACCGGAGTGGCTCTGGTCGCGCCGCCCTGCAGTAGCGGCGCGGGAAGCTTGTGCGCGGCAAAGGCCTCGGACGTGTACAGATGATACCATCGACACAGCAAGTAGGAGTAATCCGCTGAATTACAGGCCCACACCACTAACGTCGATTTGCAGTAGGGTTTTGGAACACATACTGTGTTCGAACATTATGAAGTACCTTGAAGAGAACCGTTTACTGACAGGTAGTCAGCACGGATTCAGAAACTATCGTTCTTGTAAAACACTACTAGCTCTTTATACTCATTAGGCAATGAGTACCATCGACAGGGGATGTCACATTGACTCCATATTTTTAGATTTCCAGAAGACTTTCCGCACGATTCCTCACTTGCGTCTTCTAACCAAACTGCGTGCCTATGGAATATCGCCTCAGTTGTGTCAGAAGGGTCATAGTTCGTAGTAATAGACGGAAAGTCATCGAGTAAAACGGAAGTAATATCCGGCGTTCCCCAAGGAAGTGTTATAGGCCCTCTGTTGTTCCTGATCTACACAGTATGATCAAAAGTATCCGGACACCTGGCTGAAAATAACTTACAACTTCGTGGCGCCCCCCATAGGTAATACTGGAATTCAATACCGTGTTGGCACACGATGAAAGATTCCACTCTCGCCGGCATACATTCAGTCAGGTACTGGAAGGCTTCTCGGGGAATGGAAGCCCATTCTTCACGGAGTGTTGCACTGAGGAGATGTATCGATGTCGGTCGGTGATGCCTGGCACGAAGTCAGCGTTCCAAAACATTCCAAAGGTGTTGTATAGGATTCAAGTCAGGACTCTGTGCAGACCAGTCTATTGCAGTGATGTTATTGTCGTGTAACCACTCCGCCACAGGCCGTGCAATATGAACAGGTGCTCGATCGTGTTGAAAGATGCAATCGCCATCCCTGAATTGGTCTTCAACAGTGTGAAGCAAGAAGGTGCTTAAAACATCAATGTAGGCCTGTGCTGTGATAGTGTCACGCAAAACAACTAGGGGTGCAAGCCTCCTCCATGAAAAACACGACCACACCGCAACACCGCCGTCTCCGAATTTTACTGTTGGCACTACACACGCTGGCAGATGCTCACCAGGCATTCGCCATACCCACACCCTGCCATCGGATCGCCATATTGGGTACCGTGATTCGTCACTCCACACAACTTTTTTCCACTGTTCAATCGTCCAATGATTACGCTCCTTACACTTCCGGCGTGATGTGTGTCTTATGAGCAGCCGCTCGACCATAAAACCCAAGTTTTCTCACCTCCCGTCTAACTGCCATAGTACTTGAAGTGGGTCGTGATGCAGTTTGGAATTTCTTTGTGTTGGTCTGCAAAGATGTCTACCTATTACACATTGCGACCCTCTTCGGGCAACTGTCGGCGGCCTCTGTCAGTCAACAGACGAGGTCGGTCTGTACGCTTTTATGCTGTAAGCGTTCCTTCGCGTTTACACTTCACTATCGCATCGCAAACAGTGGACCTAGGGATGTTTAGCGGTATCCATCTCGCGTAGAGACGTATCACACAAGTGACACCCAATCGCCTAATCACGTGAGTTCTGCGGAGCGCCCCATTCTGCTCTCTCACGATGCCTAATGACTACTGAGGTCGCTGATAATGGAGTACCTGGCAGTAGATGTCAGTCCAATGCACCAAAAATTTAAAAAAAGTATGCTTTTAGTGGTGTCCGGATACTTATGATCACTTAGTGGGTATTAACGACTTAGGAGACAATCTGAGTAGCCGTCTTAGATTGTTTGCAGATGATGCTGTCATTTATCGTCTTGTAAAATCATCAGATGACCAAAACGAATTGCAAAGTGATTTAGATAAGATATCTGTATGGAGCGAAAAGTGGCATTTGACCCTGAATGAAGAAAAGCGTAAGTTATTCACATGAGTACTAAAGGAAATCCGCTAAATTTCGATTACGCGGTAGGTAACACAAATCTGAAGGCTCTAAATTCATTTAAATACTTAGGGACTACAGTTACAAATAATCTAAATTGGAACTATCACATAGATGATGTAGTGGGTAGAGCAAATGACGCTGCGATTCATTGGCAGAATAGTTAGAAGGTGCAACAGGCCTACTCAAGTGACTGCTTACACCATGCTAGTCCGCCATATTCTGGAGTATTGCTGTGAGGTGGGACTGACGGACGACATCAAAAAAGTTTAAAGAAGGGCACCTAGTTTTGTTTTATCTTGAAATAGGGAAGATAGTGCCACATGATACGTGAACTGGAGTAGCAATCATTTTTCGTTGCGAAGGGATCTTCTCATGGAATTTCAATCACCAGTTTTCTCCATCGGTTGCAAAAACATTCTGTTGGCACCCACCTGAATAGGAAGAAATGATCATCATGATAAAATAAGAGAAATCGGGGCTCGCACAGAAAAATTTAAGTGCTCGTTTTTCCCGCGCGCCGTTCGAGAGTGGAACGGTAGAGAGACAGCCTGAAGATGGTTCATTGAACCTCTGCCAGGCAGTTTATTGTGAATAGCAGAGTAATCATGTAGACGCAGATGTAACTGAACGTTTAGAGAGGAAGTTTGGTGCAAAATATTTACATTTATGAATGAAGGGATTGTTGTCAGATATTATACATGGTTTGTTTACAGTTCACAGTAGAGATACGTATTACTAGACGGATGCATTCTGGTTTTATAGCTTATTTGAAAAAAGGGGTGGATGTATGCAATAGTTTACATACCTTACGTGAAGCTATTGAATGTTTATGTTGGTAGCTGTGAGTCTGCTATACAATCTACAACTTGTCGTCTGCAAACAGCAAAATGTAATTTTTATTTTTGTTTGTAATGCACTGCAGAACGTACTACTTTGATGTTGTAATGTTTGTCTCCTTTGTTTGTGGTGTGATATCACGCTGATTTCTATCACTTTTGTGTTTTCACAGGCATTTTCTTCTGGTTTTCGAGTTTGGGCAGTGACCAAGAAATCATTTTTCGTAGGTCTAACTTCAAAATTGTCTTAACAACACATATATTAAAAAGATCTTTTGTTTTCTATTTGATCCTCTTAGGAGCGGAACGACGGCTGCAGAATAAGATCAACAGTCTTTCCAAATTTCAAGTGCTGTCCTTAGCAGTTTGGGCTGTGCGATGATGTGTCAGTCACTCAAGACTTTTCTTTTTTTATATACAGATCTATTCAAATACTACAACAGTTTGTACGATGATGAGATTTAATACTGTTTCTTCCTGTGTTTCACGAACTGTGAAATTTTTAAGTAGAGCATTAGCATGTTGCTCGGGATAGTTCGTAGTTTCTTGTGTATTGCCTGCAATTTCGCTGCGCGAGTCAAATATCACGTGATTGTTCTAGCAGGCTCGATACCATATCGAGCGCTGCTGCGTATCGGAGAATCTCGAGACCCTACAGAACGCGAGTGTTGTTGTCTAACAGTGGCACCTCGTGGCTGCGAGTACAGGACAAGGCGCCCACGAGCTCTCCAGAGAATCTGAAGCCTGAGATGGCCGGCTCTGTCATCTGGTCCAACGCCAATATTGCATAACGGTTGCGGACGGCGTCGACAGTGAGGCATTCCGCCGGCCTCCGGCTGCCGCCGCCAGGGTCCGGGAACAGGGCTCCTGGAGGCAGAGGGCCTAAGCAGGGGCGGCATTTGGGAGGCGGGAGGCGGTCTGGGCCCAGAAATCCAATCCAATTTGAAATATGGGCCCTGCCGCGCGCCAGTTACCGGCACAATGGCAGCGGAGGCTTCTTCTGGCCGCCGTGCCGCCCCCGCGGGGGGCCGTAGAGGCTGTGCCGCCCCCGCTGCTGGCCACGGACCCTCCCGCCCCCTGTCGGCCACAGACCATAGGGTCCAGAAAGGCCTGTTGCGTTGCTTCCGCCACCCTCTGCCGCCCCTGTTGCTTCTCAGAGAGGGTTCTACAGTCACTCGGAACAAAGCACTGCACTGTATTCATCATAGGAACAAACCTGATGTAAACGTTACATTCAGCATTGTTGTATCGTCATTAGATTTTGTTTCACGTGGAGCGGAAGCTAAGCTGTCTCGAATACAGTCAAGTACGATAATAAGGGCAGGCTGTATACTGTGCTCTAGGACCACGGTTACTGAGCGACAATACTGGACAACACCTCTAGCGGCGCATCTGTCTTGATTAACACTGGCCATCCAGGTGGTCCAACTAATATGGAGTGATGTGAGCAGGTAAATTTACGACGTAAAAGAAAACGAACAGAGAAACAATATTACTTCAACTGTCATTTAATTTTTAAAGAGAATGAAATATTCGGCAAAACTTCAGCAACACCTCACGCTTTTTAGGGAACCAGGCGGAAAGCATAACATGTTCTCGTTCTTAGCTGTGTATAGTAAAAACAAGAATGACGAAAATTCCTAACCTAAACACACCCGCAAGATATGTGTGACGCAAAAGTGTGTTGTATCGTAAAGTTAAATACTGAAGCCACTGAAGGTATTATTTAAAGTCAGACGTCTGGTAATCTCTGAAATCCTTCCACATCCGATTTCTAGAATTAAATTAAAGTACTGGAGCAGTTATGTGCTACATTATAACGAGTCAATCAAGAACAGAATTCACGAAATCATCTAAGCGCTACATTTTCTCCTCTTCTATTATCCTTTGCCGTTGTGTATCTTCGCTAGCGTCCGGCAGTGACGTGTGACAAAGCTTCGTGGATTAGTTTCAATACGTCTGGCAACTTGTTTGCCTTGTTCTTTATTGCGACAAATACGTTAATTTGCCTCTAGATCAGTTATTTTGGGTTCATACTGCAACAGTCAAAATGCAGAATTTGTATGGTGTAGTCGATGATATGAAAACTGCTTTCGACGTTTCCACGACGCTGAACACTCTCGCTCGTGTGAGATCACATCTGTGGCGTGCAACAACGGACGTCATCCAAACAAAGAGTGTTTTATTTTTAATTTTTCCTAAAATTTGATTTCTTAAATTTCTTACATCTACATCTACATCTACATCCATACTCCGCAAGCCACCTGACGGTGTGTGGCGGAGGGTACACTGAGTACCTCTATCGGTTCTCCCTTCTATTCCAGTCTCGTATTGTACGTGGAAAGAAGGATTGTCGGTATGCTTCTGTGTGGGCTCTAATTTCTCTTTTTTTATCCTCAGGGTCTCTTCGCGAGATATACGTAGGAGGGAGCAATATACTGCTTGACTCTTCGGTGAAGGTATGTTCTCGAAACTTTAACAAAAGCCCGTACCGAGCTACTGAGCGTCTCTCCTGCAGAGTCTTCCACTGGAGTTTATCTATCATCTCCGCAACGCTTTCGCGATTACTAAATGATACTGTAACGAAGCGCGCTGCTCTCCGTTGGATCTTCTCTATCTCTTCTATCAACCCTATCTGGTGCGGATCCCACACTGCTGAGCAGTATTCAATCAGTGGGCGAACAAGCGTACTGTAACCTACTTCCTTTGTTGTCGGATTGCGTTTCCTTAGGATTCTTCGAATGAATCTCAGTCTGGCATCTGCTTTACCGACGATCAAACATTCTTTATCTCAAATCTATTATAAACTATTGTTAATTAATAATTTATGTTTTCAAAGAAATCTGGAATTTTGAGTGTAATATGTAATTAGAAACGAGAAGACGTACATTTTTCATTAAACATAGTTAGATGAAATTTGCATTTAAAAGATGTAGGTATTCTAAACTGAACGAAAAGAAAGAAAAACCGTTGTGAGATTTGGACCATCGATCCATGGTTTGCAGCGTTTTACCAGCCTACGACGCTCCCGATTCAGCTTTGCGCGCCATTGGATATTTACTGTGGTAAATGCAGTTCCTCGAAAAACTTAAAAGCTGATCTTCCTTTGCAGACTTGTCATAAACATTAAGAACAATCTGTTCCTCGCCAGTTTTTAAATGTGTTCGAAGTGCGTATTTTACTACGGAGGAGGAAGCAGGTCAGCCATTTTCACACTACGTATTAACAGCGCGACAGTCAGAGCACAACAGTACAGAGATACCGACTGTATACGATTTTTAAAATAAAAACCACATAGCTAAAGGATGATTAAGGAAAACGTTGATCGCTGCTAATGCATTAGAATATCTTAAAGTTTCATTTACCGTAACACAGTGATAAAGATATCTATCACAGAAGTAGGACCTACTTCGAAGAGCGTAGCAAAACCGGTGAACGTGTGCTAGGCTGCTGACGGATCATCACGTTTGTGTTTGTTTACGTCAGGTTTATTCTTATGTGAAGGCGCCTCTATAGGTGGAGAGGAAGACTGTTAACTTTCTCCAGGTAAGCGTTACGCTGGATTAACCCGACTCTACAGACAAAATTGTTTGGGTTGTTCAGGGACAGAATTTGTGCATCCTATCTGTCTGCTACTGGTTTTATCTCTTGTGAAAGTCTGATAACGCTTTCTAAATGTTTACGAATCGTATAACTGAGGCGGGACGAAGCGGTATGCACCCAGTCGGTGTGCCAAAAGGTGTGAAAACTACACCCCGACTGGCTGACGCAGCAGCCCTTGTCGTTAATGCCCAGGACGGATGGGATCCAGCGTCGATGCGCCTTCCTCTATCCCGGAAGTGAGCGGTTCAAAACTCTCGGGTGTCTGGGAGTGTTGGAGGCTGTTTAGGGATACTTTTTGAGTATTTTGGTTTAAAGAACTCATGGTCTTTGGTTGCTCGTTACAGAGTAATTACATTCATTTGATTTCTTATTCCCTTGATCTTTGTCTATGTACTGCATCGTAGTTAAAACATCGGCATGAGCATCTACTCTGGTGTCCAAACTTAAAGCAACTAATGGCAATTTTGGAATCTTGCATTTACTTTGCCACAAAACAGTACGAACAGACAACGGTAAGGTAGAAACAATGTAAAGAATACAGAACGCAAAGAACTGCAACATGCATAACAATAGACAGAAAGTTCTTCATTTTTTTTTTCGGCTTAACGGGTTTGCACACACATTTAACTACTGGTTAATGTCCTCACTATGGGGTGTGATCGCGTCCAGCTGCAGTGCAGGCCTGACAACGACGGAGCATACTGTAAATGCTGTCATCAATTTCATGTCAAGACAACCATTCTTCCCGCAGAACTGCTCGTTAAGTTTTAGAGAGTGGTTGGTGAATGCTGACGTGGTGCAACTTGTCTAGTTAGTACACCCTATAAATGCTCTATGAGATACAAATCAGGAGATCGAGCAGGCCCACTATCTTCTGTTTCCAATAAAATATCAACCACCCTTGCCCTATGAGGTCGAACATTATCACCCACCATGGCGCACAGCACTTCACAACAACTTCATATGAGGTCCCAATATCACCTCACGATATCTGACATCTTTAAATCCTTGCCTGTTCACTCGTATAATTTCGTGAAGAAATGTCCGTGCGGTTAAATAATCCCAGCCCACACCATGAGGGATCCTCCTCGGTATTGTCGCTTTCGACAATGTTTGGGTCCCGATATCAGGTTCGACGATCCCTTCAGACCCGAGTTCATCGAATATCACTCTGCAGACCAAACAGGGACTCTTCTCCGAGAAGAACATTGGCCCATTGCTCGACGGTTTGGGTGGCATGTTGACTACTCCACTCCATTCGTTCTCTTTTGTCAAGACGTATCAGAGGTAGACATACAGCAGGTCTCCGGCAATAAAGGCCACTTTGCCGAAGCCTGTACACCTCTTGTCTCGATACAACACGTTCAGTGGATACTGCGAGGTCAGAGGCCAGTTGCCGTGCAGTACTAAGCGGTACTGTCGTGCCCTTACAGCCAAATAACGGTCCTCCCTTTCTGATGCCACGTTTGGTCGGCCCTGCACTGGTCTTCCGGGTACAGTTTTGGTCTCTATAAACTGTCGCCTCGATCGGGAAACAACAAAACGTTTCACATTAAGCCGCTGGGTCACATCTTCCTATGGCTCTCCACCGCAGATAGTCTAGTAAGCGTCTCCTCCGTGCCATACTGCAAAAGGCAATGCATGCTTGTCTGAAGGACATTGTATTATGAAGACGCAGTCACTGTTGAAACACAGACATTGTAACCATCAGTGATGCATCCTATCTCGACGGGCTAAAATATCGGTATATTTGTCTTCCTGTCCAGGAATCAGGAATTGTACGAGCATAAGCGTTGTGATCACGTGATATATGGAAGTTGGGATATTTGCAGGAGGCGAGCCATAGTGGTCAAAGCGACCGCTTTCGATAAGCGGGAGATCCGGGTTTGAGTCTCGGTCCGACACAAATTTTCATGTCCAGGTAACGGCTGATGTCAATATGTGGTCACAGGATGCGAATCAATACCGTAATGCATAAATTAATTGAGGTGGAATCAATGTACATGCGAAAATTTATTGCAGTTTTGTCAAATAAAGGCATCATTGGACAGAGTGTCTGTTATGTGATAGAAAGGGAAGCGTCCTGGGACCTCTACTGTTCCTGATCTATATAAATGACCTGGGTGACAATCTGAGCAGTTCTCTTAGACTGTTCGCAAATGATGCTGTAATTTACCGTCTAGTAAGGTCATCCGAAGACCAGTATCAGCTGCAAAGCGATTTAGAAAAGATTGCTGTATGGTGTGTCAGGTGGCAGTTGACGATAAATAACGAAAAGTGTGAGATGATCCACATGAGTTCCAAAAGAAATCCGTTGGAATTCGATTACTTGATAAATAGTACAATTCTCAAGGCTGTCAATTCAACTAAGTACCTGGGTGTTAAAATTACGAACAACTTCAGTTGGAAGGACCACATAGATAATATTGTCGGGAAGGCGAGCCAAAGGTTGCGTTTCATTGGCAGGACACTTAGAAGACGCAACAAGTCCACTAAAGAGACAGCTTACACTACACTCGTTCGTCCTCTGTTAGAATATTGCTGCGCGGTGTGGGATCCTTACCAGGTGGGATTGACGGAGGACATCGAAAGAGTGCAAAAAAGGGCAGCTCGTTTTGTATTATCGCGTTATAGGGGAGAGAGTGTGGCAGATATGATACACGAGTTGGGATGGAAGTCATTACAGCATAGACGTTTTTCGTCGCGGCGAGACCTTTTTACGAAATTTCAGTCACCAACTTTCTCTTCCGAATGCGAAAATATTTTGTTGAGCCCAACCTACATAGGTAGGAATGATCATCAAAATAAAATAAGAGAAATCAGAGCTCGAACAGAAAGGTTTAGGTGTTCGTTTTTCCCGCTCGCTGTTCGGGAGTGGAATAGTAGAGAGATAGTATGTGGTTCGATGAACCCTCTGCCAAGCACTTAAATGTGAATTGCAGAGTAGTCATGTAGATGTAGATGTAGAAATTGTAGGTGGTGTACACCAGCAATCAGCCACAGGCTGGTTTTAAGTTACTTTACTGAAAAATTACAGATACCGGTTTCACTTCATCTTCAGACAGCTTGCACACCTTCGTCAAAACGCACGTTATCTTCGCTTACATGTCAGTTGTCCTAGTATAAACAGTAATTCAGTTACCAAATTGTAATAATGGTGGCTGTGATACAGACCTGTGTTAGAATGCATCTTACGTGAAATAACCGTCTGCAAAATTTGTTTTTACCATTTTTCTCCAGTGAAACGCATTCAATTTGTTTGTAGCCTCACAAATACTGTGGGGTTACCAGTTTCTTTGTGTTGTTATTAACAGGTGTTCTCTGAACTTCTTTGCTTCCCTCGCACACTACCCCACCGCCCCTCAGAATGTGAGTGGATTTAACCCTGTTACAAGGCAAGATGTGCTGCTGGAATGTATTACAAACAAATTACTTGTTACACAGATGGGTCACTACTAGTATCTGTCACATGGAAAATAGGAAAAGTTCGAACGGCTTTCAGGTTCAGGTCCTGATAGCGAAGCTGTGCCTCAGTTGACGTTATATTACTTTAGTTGTGCGTAGGCGTATGAAAATGTTGTTTACCTTTTAGTCTAAAGTATGCTTATTTCTTTAAGATCGCAACCAACCACTCTACTAGGATTGCAATTGTCACGGCGTAAAGGCAGCGCCGGCACCACAGTCGGCCACAACAAAGAAGAGACGGCTGTGAGAAGAGGTCAGCCAATAGCACGCCGACCGACCCCGCTCCAGAACGACAACCCGACAGCAGCGGCCCCTAGGTGAAGAGGACATACGCGCCACGAGTGACTGGTGGTAGCCCCCTGGGCTTACACCGTCGGAGGGTGGTATGGGACTTCCAAGTCCCACCGTCACACCTTCAGCGTGCACTCCGGTGATGCCTTTGGAATGACATCATTGTCGAATGGAACAGTTTTACCATCCACCAAGACAGTAGGAGCGTGAGCCATCGGTCAAGTTATATTTCGACCTCCCACAAAATAAAAAAATAAAAAATGGAAAATGGTGGCAGCCACTTCGATAGCAGCTTCAATGTCAGCCACTTCATCAGTACTCTCTACGTAGCACAGACTTGTTTGTCTCTTCTGAAGAAGACTGATTACTTTGTATGTCGCCCGTCACTTGCGACATATCTTTCAAAGTTCAGCGTTGTAATTGTCTGTTGTAATGAAACTCAATGCCGCGCGGGATTAGCCGAGCGGTCGAGCGTGTTCGGTCAGAGGGTTAGCTCCCTCTGTAACAAAAAAAAAAAAAAAACCTGAGTTAATCGATCAACAACGAGCTTAAACGGATGTCTTACGACGTCCGCCCTGAGCAGATGCAACGGACAAAATCGAACAAAATGAGGTAGCTCAGCGTGTTCGGTCAGAGAGCCGGTTGGCCTCTGTAATAAAAAACTGAGCGGAAGGATCAACCACCGAATTAAAAAAAAAGTGGTCTAAGGGGCTGCAGTCATGGACTGTGCTGCTGGTCCCGGCGGAGGTTAGAGTCCTCCCTCGGGCATGGACGTGTATGTTTGTCCTTAGGATAATTTAGGTTAAGTAGTGTGTAAGCTTAGGAACTGATGACCTTGTCAGTTAAGTCCCATAAGATTTCACACGCACAATGAAACTCATTAATACGAGTTGTTTGATTATTTGACTAGACGGGAAAAACCACTCATAAATAATTTTTATCCTGGCGAATAAATCTATACATGGTGTTACACAATGATGTTACAAAAACTTGGGAGATTGTAGAGGTTGAAATTAGGAACATTTTGTGAAAATCAATTTGCAGCTGGAACAGCGGAATACAGTTTCTGCAGTATCATGCCCTTTTTGCACATTCGTTGGGCAAAATGAAACACCAGAGTTCTGTACTTTACAAACCTTTATTGATAAAACGGCAGAGTAGAATCAAATACTGTAAAATCAATCCGTGGCCTCAATACTGTAGAGTGGATGTTCAGTGTGACGACCACCAGCTTCGTTAAATACTGTGCAGCGACGAGCCATGTTGTGTCTCATTCTCTGTAATATTCCATGCTCCCCTGTGATTGTATCAGACGCTCTAAGAAGCTCACAGTAACCTGAAGTATTGTTCCTACTGGTGTTGAGTACATAAGCGGCTTCGCATAACACCAGAGGAAACCGCCGCGAGGATTAATGTCAGAGGAGAGCGTAGGCTAAGTGACTGTGCGATCTTCTTCCATTTACTCTCTGTCTGGAGTTGTCTGTGAGATATTCCCGGCGCTGGAGCACCATTGTCCTCAAACCAACCACAAACTAGTTCGCAATTGCAAGAGAACATCCTCCAGAAGTTCAGGCACGCTATTCTCCAGAAAGTTCACATACCGTGATCCATTCAAACGACCTGGTAAAATCCGTGGTCCAATAATGCCATCTCCTCGAATTCCAGTTCAAATCCTTACTGAGTATCTCACCTGGTAAATTTTCGTACGGATAGTGCGTGCATTTTCAACAGGAAGTTGGTGGCTATTGGAGGAGTTAAAAATGTTCTCCTTCGTAAAAGTTGTCTCAACAGTATAGAGCAGGAGGCGAGAAAAACCGGGAACAGCAGCACACAGACAAAGCAATTACTGTGAGAATTGTTACCGTGGTTCAAAATCAGGCTGTTTCATAGTTTGAACTGGTTCTGCAGCTTCATCTGCTACAGCGAAAGTTGTTCCGTGATCTCTCAACAGACGTCCTGACACCCTGTCCCTTCTTCTTCTTCTCGGTGCTTTTCATATATTCCCTCTCTCGGCGATCCTGCAGAGAACCTCATCATTGCTTACCCTGTCATTCTTCTGTACCACCATTTCTCAAATGCTTCGATTCTATTTTTCCCGATTTTCCTATGGTCCATGATTCATTCCCATATAATGCTGTGTTCGAAACACACAGCCGCGCAGGGTAGCCGCGCGGTCGGGGCGCCTTGCCACGGTCTGGGCGGCTTCCCCCGTCGGAGGTTCGGGCCCTCCCTCGGGCACGGGGGTGTGTCTCGTCCTTAGCATAAGTTATATAGTTTAAGTTAGATTAAGTAGTGCGTGACCTTAGGGACCGATGACTTGAGCAGTTTGATTCCGTAATACCTTACCACGACTATTTATTTATTATCCAAAAGCACATTCTCAGAAATTTCATCCTCAAATGGAGGCCTATGTTTGATACTAGTAGACTTCTCTAAGGGCAGGAATGCCCTTTTTGCCAGTGATAGCCTCCTTTTTATGAGCTCCTTGCTGCGTCCGACAAGGGGTATTTTGCTGTCTAGGTATCAGAATTAGCTAATTTCATCTACTTCGTGATGACAAATCCTGATGTTAAGTTTCTCACTGTTCTCATTTCTGCTACCTCTCATTACTTTCGTCTTTCTTCGGTTTAATCTCACTCCATATTCTACACTCATTAGACTGTCCATTCCATTTAGCAGGTCCTCTAACTTTTCTTCATTATCAGTGAGGATGGCAATGCCATCAAAGAATCTTATCATTCACATGCTTTCACCTTGAATTTTAATTCCACTCTTGAACCTTTATTTTAGTTCCGTCGTTGTTTTTCGACCTATAGATTGAACAGCAGAGGCGAAAGGCTGCATCCCTGTCTTGCACCCTTTTAATCCAAGCACTTCGTTCTTCCACTCTTATTTCTCCCTCTTGGGACTTGTTCATATCGTATATTAACCGTCTTTCCGTATAGTTAACTCCTATTTTTCTCACAATGTCGAACATTTTGTACCATTTTACATTGTCGAACGCTTTTTCCAGGTCGACAAATCCTATGAATGTGTCTTGATTTTTCTTTAGTCTTACTTCTATTATCAAACGTAACGACATAACTGTCTCTGTCTTTCCTTTATCTTTCCTAAAGTCAAACTGATTGTCATTAAACACGTCCTCAGTTTTCTTTTCCATTCGTCTTTATACACTCCTGGAAATTGAAATATGAACACCGTGAATTCATTGTCCCAGGAAGGGGAAACTTTATTGACACATTCCTGGGGTCAGATACATCACATGATCACACTGACAGAACCACAGGCACATAGACACAGGCAACAGAGCATGCACAATGTCGGCACTAGTACAGTGTATATCCACCTTTCGCAGCAATGCAGGCTGCTATTCTCCCATGGAGACGATTGTAGAGATGCTGGATGTAGTCCTGTGGAACGGCTTGCCATGCCATTTCCACCTGGCGCCTCAGTTGGACCAGCGTTCGTGCTGGACGTGCAGACCGCGTTAGACGACGCTTCATCCAGTCCCAAACATGCTCAATGGGGGACAGATCCGGAGATCTTGCTGGCCAGGGTAGTTGACTTACACCTTCTAGAGCACGATGGGTGGCAGGTGATACATGCGGACGTGCATTGTCCTGTTGGAAGAGCAAGTTCCCTTGCCGGTCTAGGAATGGTAGAACGATGGGTTCGATGACGGTTTGGATGTACCGTGCACTATTCAGTATCCCCTCGACGAGCACCAGAGGTGTACGGCCAGTGTAGGAGATCGCTCCCCACACCATGATGCCGGGTGTTGGCCCTGTGTGCCTCGGTCGTATGCAGTCCTGATTGTGGCGCTCACCTGCACGGCGCCAAACATGCATACGACCATCATTGGCACCAAGGCAGAAGCGACTCTCATCGCTGAAGACGACACGTCTCCATTCATCCCTCCATTCACGTCTGTCGCGACACCACTGGAGGCGGGCGTGAGCGGAAGACGGCCTAACGGTGTGCGGGACCGTAGTCCAGCTTCATGGAGACGGTTGCGAATGGTCCTCGCCGATACCCCAGGAGCAACAGTGTCCCTAATTTGCTGGGAAGTGGCGGTGCTGTCCCCTACGTCACTGCGTAGGATCCTACGGTCTTGGCGTGCATCCGTGCGTCGCTGCGGTCCGGTCCCAGGTCGACGGGCACGTGCACCTTCCGCCGACCACTGGCGACAACATAGATGTACTGTGGAGACCTCACGCCCCACGTGTTGAGGAATTCGGCGGTACGTCCACCCGGCCTCCCGCATGCCTACTATACGCCCTCGCTCAAAGTCCGTCAACTGCACATACGGTTCACGTCCACGCTGTCGCGGCATGCTACCAGTGTTAAAGACTGCGATGGAGCTCCGTATGCCACGGCAAACTGGCTGACACTGACGGCGGCGGTGCACAAATGCTGCGCAGCTAGCGCCATTCGACGGCCAACACCGCGGTTCCTGGTGTGTCCGCTGTGCCGTGCGTGTGATCATTGCTTGTACAGCCCTCTCGCAGTGTCCGGAGCAAGTATGGTGGGTCTGACACACCGGTGTCAATGTGTTCTTTTTTCCATTTCCAGGAGTGTATTATCCTTGTCAGCAACTTGGATGCATGAACTGTTAAGTTGATTGTACGATAATTACCAGACTTGTCGGCTCTTCCAGTTTGCGGAATTGTGTGGATGATGTTTTTCCGAAAGTCAAATAGTATATCGTCAGAGTCATATCTTGTGCATGCCACATACGCTACTCGTTTTGTTGCCACGTCCCGCAATGATTTTAGAAATTGTGATGGAATTTCATCGATCCCTTTTGCCTTATTCGACCGTAAGTCTTCCAAACCTCTTTTCAATTCTGATTCTAATAGTGGATCCGCTATCTTTTCTATATCGACTCCCGTTTCTTCTTCTATCACGTCATCAGAGAAGTCTTCCCCTTCATAGAGAAACTGAACGTACTCTTTCATCCTATTCACCCTCCTCCCTGCATTTATCAGTGGAATTTCCATTGCACTCTTACGAGTAATATTATCACCCTTGCTTTTAATTGCACCGAAGGCTGTTTTAACTTTTCTACGCGGTCAGTCAGTCCTTCTGACAATCGTTTCTTTTTCGATTTCTTCAGTTCTCATGCAGCCATTTCGACTTAGCTTCCCAAGGGATTTGTATTTCTGTATTCTTGAATTTCCCGGATCTTTTTTTAGTTCCTTCTCTCGTTGCTCAGCTGCAATATTTCTTCCGTTACCAATGGTTTATTTGCAGTTACATCCTTTGCACCTATATTTTTCTTTCTAAATTCGGTGACTGCCATTTTTAGAGATGCCCATTCCTCTTGAACCGAACTGCCCATTGAGGTGTTCCTTATCATAGTATCTATAGCCTCAGGGGAGTTCAAGAGTACCTCTTCGTTCCCTGGTATTTTATTAGCCCACTTCTTTGCACACTGATTCTTCTTGACCAGTTTCTTAAACTGAAGTGTACACTTCATCGCTACGAATTTGTGATCTGACTCAGTATCTGCGCCATTGTACAATCCAGTATCTGATTTTGGAACCTCTGTTTGACTGTGATGTAATGTAACTGAACTCCTCCATTATCTCCCTGTCTTTTCCAAGTACAGCTCCTTCTCTTGCGACTCTTGAACAGCGTATTCGCTATTACTAGCTGAAATTTATTGCTGCTCAATTAGTCTTACTTCTCCAGCATTCCTAGCACCAAGCCCGCATTCTCCCATAACCCTTTCTTCTACTCCTTTCCCTACTCCTTCTCCTACAACTAAGCTACAGCACGTGAAGCACAATAAGCAGACAACTGTAGACTCACTCATGTTGACTAGCTGTGTGCTTACAGCACGCCGCCAGTATATGGAAGAGGTGAACTGAAGGACGATAAGCAATAACTTCCTTTACATAGGCTGAGGAAGACTACTTCAGCTGTACGTTACCGTCTTCCATTCGACGCACTATCATAACTTTATTGTGTGGAAGGGTGTCTGCCCCGATAGCTGAATGCTAAGCGTGACGGACTGCCGTCCTAAGGGGCCTGTGATATTGCCAATTAACGGCAGTCATATCCATATAAGTATCACGGGAGCGTAACGTCATCTTGCCACAATCTACTGGATACGAAGTTTTGGTTCACACGAGCCGGATCAGTTTGAATTGATCTTACTCAACGACGTTTAAAGGTGTCCTTTGGAGCGTTGTTTGCCGGCAGCGGTGGTCTCGCGGTTCTAGGCGCGCAGTCCGGAACCGCGCGAGTGCTACGGTCGCAGGTTCGAATCCTGCCTCGGGCATGGATGTGTGTGATGTCCTTAGGTTAGTTAGGTTTAAGTAGTTCTAAGTTCTAGGGGACTGATGACCACAGCAGTTGAGTCCCATATTGCTCAGAGCCATTTGAACCATTTGGAGCGTTGTTCTCCAAATCACATCATAATTTAACCATTTTCCCGTTATCCTCCCATAGTTTAGACTAGTTCTTTAAGTATATGTTATCGGTTGTCTGTCAATTACTTTAAGTGTGTTGACCGGAGCGATGTTCGCCAAGTCACACTTTAGATTTGAGCATAATTGACCTCTGGCAGGCAATGGTTTTAAGAGTGTTGACTGGAGTGATGTTCTCCAAGTCACATTTTAGCTTTAAATGTAATTCCGCTGCCATTCCCTAAGTTCAATGGCAGTTATCACCAGGCCCGAATTATGATGGCAGCGTTCTACACGCAATTTTTACAGTATGTGTATGGATCACCTCCATGAAGACAAATTGAGTACCCCATTGCAGCCATATTATCCCTTACTTTAGTGTTTTCTGTAACTCATAACCATAACTTCGTCACGAAGCTCAATAAGGCACGTCCATTAGTTTATTTTGACCATTTAAGGTCAAATATACTAATGTTGAATCATGACCATCTATATTATATGACCCGTATTGCCGGATGTTACACATTTGATGTAGACTTGTTCATAAGTTCATTCATGACCATTTGTGTACGAAGTCAATAGGATGTTCATGCGTTGTAACCATAGCTAAGCAAATGCTTAACATTTACGTCTCATAAATTTTAGACCTAGTCATAATAATGATGTTGGCTTTATATTATCCTTCGTACTCCTAAGTGCTTTAAGGTGATTAAACTTCGTGCTTAAGCACAAAATTTTCCTAGACAGGCCATATGTTGTAAGCACGTGATGTCTTCCTCATATCATGACCAACGAATACTTCATAAATGTTAAAGCAGTCGATCTAAGCACGGTCTGCACAGGATAACACACACGCCCTTTTCCTCAGCTGTGCCTTTCTTATATTTCACTTTATTAGTAAATTCAAGGTCAGGAGTTAGGTTCGCGTCTTGTCCCAGCAAGTACTCTTCACACAGTTTATGCGCAGGGCCTCATGACGCTACGGTCAGTTCCAGTACAGCACTCGTAACTGCCGCATCGCAATCGCGAATTGGGGCCGAGGCTGTTTCAGATAAGGTTTTACAGTCGGACGATAATTTATGGATTTGTAGTTTTAGCTTGACGATGTCCACTAAGGACAAACGGTAGTTGCTTTTATTCTGAAAAAGGTTGGGTTATCCCCATTGAAACCTAGGTAAAGCTAGATAATCTGTGCAACTGGGGCTGTTGATTTTTAAAATTAAATTGGATGGGCGTACTCCCTTCAAAACCTTTGAATACGGTACACTGACCGGGCAACGTTATTGTGCCGCTATACTCCACTTCCGTACGCGTCTTTTGCGGGGTCCAGTGGGTTCTGACTTCATTTTTATGGATGGCAGCGCGAGAGCGAATAGATCAGAACAGGTGGAGGTGCTCTCGGACCGAGAGGATGTTCGACGAATGAACTGTCCTGCCAGTTTCAGCAACGAGTACGTGTGGGATTCGTTTGGGAGACGTATTCCAGCCCGTCCACATCCCACAACAACCATATAGCACTTGTCAACCTCGCTGGCGGAGGAATGGAACATGGAACACTCCACCACAAGAACTACTCAGAAATCTGGCGGCCAACAAAGGAGCACGATGCAGAGAAGACATTGCTGTCCCTGGCGATCATACACGTTTTTATCTCCCGCCTTTTGTTATGTCCTGAGGTCGATCGCCATCCGCAGTAACTTCTGCGTAATTGAAGTCTTTGAATAAAAGCATCACTTCTGTGCATTTCTTTTAATTACCTCTTGTAGTATTGAGATCCCCTGCTATACCCGCAGGACAAGACAGATAATTTAATTTGTGTAAAGGGGCCAAAATGAGTGGCAGTCAGTTGCACTGGAACATACTAACTTATTCATTTTACAAACATTACAAGAGTAAAGAAAATGTTACAAACAGAGCAGGCCAAAGATTAATTGTAGAACGTAATTGTCGGCTAAATGCGCCATTCAGTCTCACGCCTCAAGGGCAAAACGACTTTAATTTAAAGCCGGTTGAAGGCCAATCACTTAATACTCAAAAACAAGAATTTGAATTTTAAAAGGCTGAAGGCCTCATTTTAAAACATTTCTGCAAATTAGGCTGAAGGCCCAACCAATCTCTCACCTTAAGAGTATAACAACTTTAATTTAAAATCGGCTAGAAGCCATACATAAAGAAACAACAAGGACAAATAAGAAAAGGCAGCACATCAGACGGCGCTCAAAAGTTTCCAAGGGTCGGCCTGGAATTCAAACACTAACGCTCACTTAAGGTGAGACAGGCAGTCGGCCCAACAATTCTCAATCCGATGGTAACCCAACTGACAGTGAACGGACCAAGAGACAGGATAACTTCCACTCCAACCGACCAGCACGCAACAGGGAATTCAAGGGAACAACGCAGAAGGTATCGGCGCCCACAGTGAATTACACATTCAGCTCTAACTGCACGCCGTGCTGGACAGTCACAACGCCACGAGGAAATTAAAAATGGCTCAAATGGCTCTGAGCACTATGGGAATTAACATCTGAAATCATCAGTCCCCTAGAACTTAGAACTACTCAAACCTAACTAACCTAAGGACATCACACACATCCATGCCCGAGGTAGGATTCGAACCTGCGACTGTAGCAGTCACGCGCTTCTTGACTGAAGGGCTTAGAACCGCTCGGCCACCGCAGCCGGCTGGAAAATACACTGCCTGAATTTACGTCAATGGCCACGGCAGGTAACCGAAACGTTAACGGCCACAAGGCAGAAGATTCCGCTGGTACACTTAGAGTCCAAAATAATCAAGTTAAGTTAAACTCCACATGAGGGCTTCTAGAATTTCGCCAACTTGAAAACAGACGTCGTTGCTCGTGGGAATGTCCCAACAGCCCACAACGAAATTCAAACGACGCAATGTGAACAGTTGGGGCTGGCTGGTAGATTAAGTAAACACTCAACTTTCGTGTCCGGGATCGGTGAGCCACGGATCTCGTAGCTATGGGAACAGCACCTCACACTCCGATCGTGCGTGGAAGCCGCCAGCGGCTCTGGCCAGACACACGCCACGGAGACTTCGTCGCTGCTCCACGCCAACTGACCAACTGCCCGCACACGGTAGAGTCGGTAACTACACTCCTGGAAATGGAAAAAAGAACACATTGACACCGGTGTGTCAGACCCACCATACTTGTTCCGGACACTGCGAGAGGGCTGTACAAGCAATGATCACACGCACGGCACAGCGGACACACCAGGAACCGCGGTGTTGGCCGTCGAATGGCGCTAGCTGCGCAGCATTTGTGCACCGCCACCGTCAGTGTCAGCCAGTTTGCCATGGCATACGGAGCTCCATCGCAGTCTTTAACACTAGTAGCATGCCGCGACAGCGTGGACGTGAACCGTATGTGCAGTTGACGGACTTTGAGCGAGGGCGTATAGTGGGCATGCGGGAGACCGGGTGGACGTACTGCCGAATTGCTCAACACGTGGGGCGTGAGGTCTCCACAGTACATCGATGTTGTCGCCAGTGGTCGGCGGAAGGTGCACGTGCCCGTCGACCTGGGACCGGACCGCAGCGACGCACGGATGCACGCCAAGACCGTAGGATCCTACGCAGTGCCGTAGGGAACCGCACCGCCACTTCCCAGTAAATTAGGGACACTGTTGCTCCTGGGGTATCGGCGAGGACCATTCGCAAGCGTCTCCATGAAGCTGGGCTACGGTCCCGCACACCGTTAGGCCGTCTTCCGCTCACGCCCCAACATCGTGCAGCCCGCCTCCAGTGGTGTCGCGACAGGCGTGAATGGAGGGACGAATGGAGACGTGTCGTCTTCAGCGATGAGAGTCGCTTCTGCCTTGGTGCCAATGATGGTCGTATGCGTGTTTGGCGCCGTGCAGGTGAGCGCCACAATCAGGAGTGCATACGACCGAGGCACACAGGGCCAACACCCGGCATCATGGTGTGGGGAGCGATCTCTTACACTGGCCGTACACCTCTGGTGATCGTCGAGGGGACACTGAATAGTGCTCGGTACATCCAAACCGTCATCGAACCCATCGTTCTACCATTCCTAGACCGGCAAGGGAACTTGCTGTTCCAACAGGACAATGCACGTCCGCATGTATCCCGTGCCACCCAACGTGCTCTAGAAGGTGTAAGTCAACTACCCTGGCCAGCAAGATCTCCGGATCTGGCCCCCATTAAGCATGTTTGGGACTGGATGAAGCGTCGTCTAACGCGGTCTGCACGTCCAGCACGAACGCTGGTCCAACTGAGGCGCCAGGTGGAAATGGCATGGCAAGCCGTTCCACAGGACTACATCCAGCATCTCTACGATCGTCTCCATGGGAGAATAGCAGCCTGCATTGCTGCGAAAGGTGGATATACACTGTACTAGTGCCGACATTGTGCAATCTCTGTTGCCTGTGTCTATGTGTCTGTGTTTCTGTCAGTGTGATCATGTGATGTATCTGACCCCAGGAATGTGTCATTTAAGTTTCCCCTTCCTGGGACAATGAATTCACGGTGTTCTTATTTCAATTTCCAGGAGTGTATAAGTGCGATGCCAAAGATAGTGCAAGAGTGCGAATATCGATACACGCTGCTGCTGTGACTCGCGGAGAGAGAGGATAACAGCATAATCCCTATAACTGCGGGAGACTAATCGAGAATAGCAAGCAAAGTTTAATGCAAAGCATAACACGAGCCAGCAGCGGCTCGTCTATACCATAGCTGTTCTTTTCTATGTATACACCAACCTTCATCGAGCTATCCTACTTGACATTGATACATAATGCGAAAGTTACTTTCAGCCTTAAGTTTTGCACACCAGTGTTCATACAATGTCTTTCGTCCAGCCTCGTCCTCAATCTTGTAGTGTCTAGTAATCCTGCATACTCGGTTCGCTAGACAGGCAGTCAAACAATACGCAGTAATGAGTTTTATTACAATAAGAAAACATACAATACTTAACTTTGGCATTTGCACAGATGTGTCACAAGCGAAGGGCGACATACAAAATAATGAATCTTACTCAGTATCGACAATCCCGTGCTACACAGAGAAGACAAGCGAAGAGATTAGCGTTGACGCTGCTATCGAAGTCGCCAATCTTGCAGCTGCTATTGAACTGGGCCGTCACTAGTCAGTCGCGGCGCTTATGTCCTCTTCACATAGGGGACGCCGCTGTCGCGTTGTCGTCCTGTAAGGAGGTCGAGTCAGCGTGCGATTGGCAGACTTCTTCTTCTCTCAGCCTTCCCTTCGCTGTCGTTCTCGACTGGTGTGCCGGCGATTGACCTTACGCCGTAACACAGTGTTACAAGATTTGTAATTTGTTAGCAGAGAGATAAAGAAACTATATTTATACTCGTCATGCATTTTTTTCTCCCATTCACGTGGGAAAATAAACTGCTTGGACGTCTCTGTACGAGCTGCTGTTTGTCAAATTTTGTCTGAGCGATCTCTTGAAGAAACGCGGGGGGGCTGAATTTATTCATGGTGTCTGTTCTGTAGAAATACATGTAGTTTTTGTGCAATCGTAAGACTGCTCTTATATACAGATTCTCTTCAAATACGGGGTGCCCCAAACTGTTTGGATGGAATCCCAACAGCTGATAGTTGGCCCACAACTGATGATATTGGGCCAGGGAACCAATGGTCGGAAATGCATATTATTGTGTTGTTGGCATGCCCAGCGTACACTGGATAACAACAACGTAACCAAAAATAACTGTTCAAAGTGACGACCGCCAGTCTCAGTGCATGACCACACGCTCTCTCAAATATCCCTGGCGTTTGTCGTACCAGGAGCCAGGCAGCTTGGACCTTAACAGGCAAGTCTTCATTGGGTTTCTAGGGCGGCTCGTACACCAACTTTGATGTAAACCAAAGCAAAAAGTCCAGAGATGTCGGACAGGACCTCCTCTTCCAGACCAACGATGAGGGTAAGTGTTGTTCAGATGGTCGTGGACACTATCATTGAAGTGCGCTGGGGCACCATCCTGTTGAAATCACATCCTTTTGCTGGCAACAAGGGGTACAGTCACCACATCTCACAGGTTAACCAGGTGAAGCGGACCATTCAAACGGGGAGGCAATAAATAAGGTCCTGTTAGGTGACTGGACAGTTCCCATCACTAACTGACAGAGAATTGTCGCTGATGACAACCGATGCGCTTGGCGTCGAGTCTGTGGCTGTTCAATATGTGAATGAGAGACCCCATCCGTGAACAATAAAAACCATATGCAGTACGGCACTACAGCACTGTGGTGGATAATCCATTGAGACTATTGAATGGGGGCCCAACATGCATTTATCCCAGTGCTTCCACACGTTCTTTATGGTAGGGATGTAATACCTGTTCCATCAGTACTCTCCACACTGCATCCTCCGAATGGTGCTTTTCACAGGCAAGTTGAGGGGTGCTTATTTCTGGGAGCTGAGCCACGCATCCCAACATCATCTCCTTAGAGTCTGTGTTCTTAACTGTCTTTGGAGGGAAACTATACCAGTACTCTGTTGCGTCTCTCGTAAACTGGTATCCACGGAGATAAACTTTTTACAATTAGTATGACGCATATTGGGAAAGCGTTTTCCCTACATTCCCGAAGCTTTGGGGGTGCTGCATCCTACCGCACCATACATCAAATGCATATCTGCCAACTCTCATGACGAGTATCGTTCCATCTTTGACTGTGAATCATGGTTCTACACAGTAACACACCTCACCATGAACACATCACAATCTGTCTAATGCAATGGACACCACGGACAGTGGTGTACCTGTGACGTAGGTTAATGTCCCAGTGTGACGCGTGTGATTGCCACAAGACACATGTGATTGCCACATGACACATGTGGTATGAGCTACGTTGTGTACAGAATGCCTACTTGGTGGTCAGGGTCGTACACGGTTTACGACCATCTGTTACAGTGTCCAGCAGACACCTAGGACCTTTGCAAGAGTGCAACAGAAGTGCATGCGCTGTTGCAATGTATGCATCATACTGGCGGTCGCCTCTTTGAACAGTTACTATGAGGTGTGTTGTTATGAAGCATACGGTGTGTATGCACATAATAAAAGAAATATGTACTTTCGACCATTGATTCGGTATCTTAATGTAATAGATTGTGGGCCCACTATAAAATGTTTTGAGACACCCTATTACAGGTTCTGCTATGTAAAAAAAATTTCAAGGTTTCTGTTATACTCTCTCTCAGCAGTCAAGCCACCATAAGACTGATATTTCGCACATCTCTTCACCATACATGCTGGATGTCTCCTGTTAGTGGACCTGACGTGCAATCCATACACTTGCGCAGTTTTTGAGTGTGGCTGCACTTGTACCTTTGTGGACATACTACTGTTTTATTGTATGCGTTTTACTTTCAGCTGAACCTGTATGACTTTTCACTTCATATATTAATATGTTGTTGCTTCCAGATATTTCTGTTATATTGTGTATTGTGTGATTCTAGTTTTGACTCAGACGATTCGCCGCGCCAGGTAGCCGAGCGGTCTAGGGCCCCTTGTCACGGTCCCCACGGCTCCACTCGTCGGAGGTTCGAGTCCTCCATCGGGCACGGGTGTGTGTGTGTGTGTGTGTGTGTGTGTGTGTGTGTGTGTGTGTGTGTGTGTGTGTGTGTGTGTGCGTGTGTGTGTTCCTTAACTTAGATTAAGTAGTGTGTAAGCTTAGGGACCGATTAACTCAGCAGTTTGGTTCCATAAGACCTTATCACACATTTCTAATTTTTTTCTCAGAGGATTTGAAGCTTATATGCATCGAGAAGTACACAAGCTTTTCTACCTCTATATTCTTTTCGTCCTTGTTCCTCTGACTTATATGCCACTCACAAGTACAATACTGATGGGAACTGATATTCTAAATTTCAACCTTACGTACGCAACACATTTAAAGGGTCACTTTGCTATTATTATCATTCAGTCGGTGTCTGAACTGTATGTATTTTTGAGCACCATAATACAGGGTTATTCTTAAGCATCTCCAGGAATACAGAAGACAACCGCACGAAAACTACGGGGTATACGGGTAATAGACACGTATCAATGGATAGGGCATCTCTTCAAATTTTTAACTCACATTACGGACACTGTTTGTGGCACTTGCAGTTCATTGAAGTTGCTGCTGTTCCTGCCTGGGAAGGTCCAAAGACAGCAACCCACTTTGGAGATCTGTTCATTGGGTTGCCTATCTGCAGTGCTGAACTAATTCGATGCGACAACATGAAGCATATGATTTTTATACATGTCTGAACACGCGCCAAATTGGAGGGATGCCCTGCTTACTGATACGTGTCATTTTTATGTTTGTTTTGTAGTTTTCGTGTAGTCTTGTGAAACTTTAGAGGTACTTATACGGGGTGTTTACGTAAGAGCATGCAAAAATGTAACAGTTTATAGAAATGCTCCACTGAACAACATGAGGTGAGGAATCTGAGGTAGGAGAAGCCAGCTTAAGGAGATATGGAAGTAAACTTGTCTACCGCTTTGTCTAGCATCTGCTTTCCAGCTTATTTACGACTAACACGAGTACAACATTACACGTACTGTGCTGTTTATTTACATGTACATTACTTCTTTCCTGCAAGGAAGCAAAGCCTGACGTCTAAGTAGTATTTCCTGGTCGCTGGAGTTGATTGGAAGATCTATTCCACGGCCTGCGAAGTCACCGGACCTGAATTCCCTTGATTATTCGGGGATATCTAAAGTCACTTATGTGTGAGAGACCAGTGGATACGGAGATGGAAATAGTTGCCAGAATTGTAACTGCCTGTGATGTGATTCTAAACACACCAGGGACACGTGTCAGGGTGATTCAGAATCTCTTTCGCCGATGTCATGCTTGCACTGAAGTTGATGGCCGTCAGTTTTAGCACATTTTTTAAGACATAGCACATATGGTACGTTCATTGTGTCGCTGGCTGAAATGGCTCTGAGCACTATAGGACTTAATATCTGAGTTCATCAGTCCCCTAGAACTTAGAACTACTTAAACCTAACTAACTTAAGGACGTCACGCACATCCCTGCCCGAGGCAGGGTTCGAACCTGCGACCGCAGCAGTAACGCGGTTCCTAACTGAAGCGCCTAGAACCACTCTGCCACACCAGCCGGCTTGTGTGTTTATGATGTTATTTGAAGTTAAGTGTAATTAATCTACATAAAAAAGTATACAGTGCTGTGATTTTATACCTGTTATCTCCTTAAGCTGCTTTTTCCTACCCCAGGTTTCGTACTTATTATTGTTCAGTGGAGCATCCTCTGTTTCCTGGTAAATTTTTGCTCGCTCCTACGCAAACACCCCCTATGTAACTAGCTGAGTACCACGTGTTGCCTGGGTATGTATTTATTACAATCTTATAGTAGTCCTTCTCCTCCTTCCTTCTCTCTATGTCCACCTAATCACCCTCATTCCCAAACTAGGGGTGGTGGTTCTTACCTCCACAGTATTTCTTTCCACATTGTATAACTACGCTACTGCCCATTAAATTTGCTACACCAAGAAGAAATGCAGATGATAAACGGGTATTCATTCGACAAATATATTACACTAGAACTGACATGTGATTACATTTTCGCGCAATTTGGGTGCATAGATCCTGAGAAATCAGTACCCAGAACAACCACTTCTGGCCGTAATAACGGCCTTGATACGCCTGGGCATTGAGTCAAACAGAGTTTGGATGCCATGTACAGGTATAGCGGCCCATGCAGCTTCAAAACGATACCACAGTTCATCAAGAGTAGTGACTGGCGTATTGTGAGGAGCCAGTTGCTCGGCCACCATTGACAGACGTTTTCAATTGGTGAGAGATCTGGAGAATGTGCTGGCCAGGGCAGCAGTCGAACATTTTCTGTATCGAGAAAGGCCGCTGCATTATCCTGCTGAAATGTAGGGTTTCTCAGGGATCGAATGAAGGGTAGAGCCATGGGTCGTAACACACCTGAAATGTAACGTCCACTGTGCAAAGTGCTGTCAATGCGAACAAGAGGTGACCGGGACGTGTAACCAATGGCACCCCATACCATCACGCCGGGTCATACGCCAGTATGGCGATGACGAATACACGCTTCCAATGTGCGTTCACCGCGATTTCGCCAAACACGGATGCGACCATCATGATGCTGTAAACAGAACCTGGATTAATCCGAAAAAATGACGTTTTGCCATTCGTGCACCCAGGTTCGTCGTACAGTACACCATCGCAGCCTCCTGTCTGTGATGCAGCGTCAAGGGTAACCGCAGCCATGGTCACCGAGCTGATAGTCCATGCTGCTGCAAACGTCGTCGACCTGTTCGTGCAGATGGTTGTTGTCTTGTAAACGCCCCCATCTGTGGACTCACGGACCGAGACGTGGCTGCACGATCCGTTACAGCCATGTGGATAAGATGCCTGTCATCTCGACCGCTAGTGATTCGAGGCAGTTGGGATTCAGCATGTATTACCCTCCTGTACCCACAGATTCTATATTCTGCTAATAGTCATTGGATCTCGACCAACGCGAGCAGCAATGTGGCGATACGATAAACCGCAACCGCGATAGGCTACAATCCGACCTTTATAATAGTTGGAAACGTGATGGTACGCACTTCTCGTCGTTACACGAGGCATAACAACGACGTCTCACCAGGCAACGCCGGTCAACTGCTGTTTGTGTGTTGGAAACTTTCCTCATGTCAGCACGTTGTAGGTGTCGCCACTGGCGCCAACCTTGTGTGAATGCACTGAAAAGCTAATCATTTGCATATCACTTCATCTTCTTCCTGTCGGTTAAATTTCGCGTCTGTAGCACGTCATCTTCGTGGTGTAGCAATTTTAATGGTCAGCTGTATAATACAAGCCGATGCTTATCAATGGTTAAAAATCCACGAAGGGAAGTAGATGTCGCTTACACAAGTAATTTAATACAGGATACACATGGGGCCGCAAATGTGGGGAAACAACTCAAAAGTGGATGATAAATGTTAAGCATGGGACATCACCAGATGACGTTCGTCACCACACACGCAGTTGTTGAGCTTGTGGATTCTATGTCCGCCGACAGGAGGCAGTGCTGCACATAGATCTTCTGAGTTACTCATTCTGGAATACCTTTGGTAAATGTGATCTGTCGTAAACACGGAAGTTACAAAATTACAATATTCGCTGTATCAAAAAACAGCTCTTCTTATTTGTTTTCTTCCCTTTTGTCCCACTTTCTTTGTGAATGTACTTCATTTAGTAAAGAAAACGTGGGCCTTTAGCTGGAAACGACGCAATACGAAAGCTTATACTCATTCATTTCCTTAGCAATACGCTAAATTTTCATTGTACTGTACTTTGCAACAAATTGGAGGAGAGGAGACGGTGACACTTATAAATAAAACAGTAAATCTTACACACTATTTTTAATGCAATGAAAGAAAATATTGCCTGCCACAAGCGAGACTCGAAGCATGAGCCATAAGCGCTAAAGCGGCGCACATGCGAGTATGCCCAGAGCCACATCGACTAGAATATTTGACCTGGGTTGGGATGATCACGTGCGACAAACCGATAGCCTCAACCACTGCAAGGGGGGTGAGGTGCGTCATCTGGTGACATCACATATTCAACAACTGTCATCCACTTTTCGAGGTATTTCTGGACATTTGAGGTCCCATGGCTTGTCTCAGAGTCCAGTACGTCACTCTGGGGATTTTTAAAGGTTAATGAGAATCAACTTTTAAGTATACTAAATTGGGCTGAAATTGTTCCATGAGTTTAGGATGAGATTTTTACCTATGTCTCTCCCCGCAACCATATAAGTTGAATATATTTCTCACATATTTAACGTGTTTCACACGTATTTGTACACATTTTTCAACGGCACGTCTATGGAATTTCGCCGTGCAGTTTCGTTTCCCCGCAACTCATTGTTTATGACGTCCTATCTCCTAAACTATATGTGGCTACTGACTGCGAACTGCATTGTGATTAGGGTTAGTAGTAAAAAAGTAACACACTCATCAAAAAAAGTTTTGCATCACCTTGGTTCCGAGAGTTCCGGAGCCTGTACAGGAAATTGAAATAGAGATCAACATCTACATCACTTCCGCCCTTTTTATTGCTCATGAAAACCACACATTGCATGTTGTACCACCATACAGCGAGACTTTCAGAGCTGGTGGTCCAGACTGCTGTACACACCGGTACCTCTAATACCCAGTAGAGTCCTCTTGCAATGATGCATGCCTGTATTCGTCGTGGTATACTATCCACAAGTTCATCAAGGCGCTGTTGGTCCAGACTGTGCCACTCCTCAACGGCGATTCGGCGTAGATCCCTCAGAGTGGTTGGTGACTCAAGTCGTCCATAAACATCCCTTTTCAATATATCCCAGGCGTGGTCGATAGGGTTCGTGTCTGGAGAACATGCTGGCCAGTCTAATCGACCGATGTCGTTATCCTGAAAGAAGTAACTCACAGGATGGGTGCGATGGGGACTCGAACTCTCGTCCATGAAGACGAATGCATCGCCAACATGCTGCCGATATGGTTGCATTATTGGTCGGAGGTCGGCATTCACAGATCGTACAGCAGTTACGGTGCCTTCCAAGATCACCAGCGGGGTACGTCGGCCCCACATAACGCCACTCCAAAACAGCAGGGAACTTCCACCTTGCTGCAGTCGCTGGACAGCGTGTTTAGGGCGTTCAGCCTGACCAGGCTGCCTTCAGACACGTCTCTGACGACTGTTTGGTTGAAGGCATATTCGACAGTCATCGATGAAGACAACGTGATAGCAATCCTAAGCGGTTCAAAAATGGTTCAAATGGCTCTGAGCACTATGGAACTTAACAGCTGAGGTCATCAGTCTCCTAGAGCTTAGAACTACTGGAACCTAACTACCCTAAGGACATCACACACATCCATTCTCGAGGCAGGATGCGAACCTGCGACAGTAGGGGTCACACGGTTCCAGACTGAAGCGCCTTGAACCGTTCGGTCGGTCCTAAGAGGTCGATTCGGCATGTTGTAGGGGCATCTGTACCGTGCTGCACGGTGTCAGGGTTGCAAATATGGACCTCGCCCTGGACATCGGGAGTGGTTGTGCATCATGCAGCCTATTGCGCACAGTTTTAGTCGTAACACGACGTCCTGTGGCTGCACGAAAAGCATTATTCAACGTGCTGAAATCGCTGTCAGGGTTCCTCCGAGCCATAATCCGTAGGTAGCATTTATCCACTCCAGTAGTAGCCCTTCGGTCGTCTGAGCGAGGCGCGTCATCAACAGTTCTTGTCTCTCTGTAATTCCTCCACGTCCGAACAACTCCGAGAATCCTGGACACTTTCCTTGTTGAGGGATCTTGGCAAAAAGTAACAATGCGGATCGATCGAACTGCGCTACTGACGGTCTAGGAATGTTTGAAATACAGGAAACACGAGTCGTGTATCTCTTTCCTGGTGGAATGACTGGAACTGATTGGCTGTCGGAACCCCTCCGTCTAATAGGCGCTGCTCATGCATGGTTTTTTACATCTTTGGGCAGCTTTAGTGACATCTCTGAACAGTCAAAGGGACTGTGTCAATGATACAATGTCCACAGTGAACATCTTCAGAAGTTCTGGGAACCGGGGTGATGCAAACCTTTTTTTGATGTGTATAAATTAAAAGAATGGCATACAAACGTATTTTTTTTCTAGGTATAGGGTGACAGTTATTGAGACATATGAAAAAAACGTAAATCAGTTACAAACTACCGGGTGCACACACTTTATTCAAAATGTAAACGCCGCTACAAATATTCGAATTTAGGTTATGACATGTTCGATATAGCTGCTATCATTTCCGTTTATGTGGCGCAGACGAGTAGCGAAATTCTGCACGACACGCTGAAGTGTCGGAATATCGACGATGTCGATGACCTCCTGAATGGCTGTTTTCAGATCATCAATGGTTTTGGGGTTATTGCTGTACTCCTTGTCTTCAATATAGCTCCACAAAAAGGAGTCGCATGTGTTCAGATCCGGAGAATATGGTGGCTAGTCGGGGTCCATACCAGTGGCCTCTGGGTACACTAGAGCTAGGCTGTTCCTCGAGGACATAATAAAACCCTCCTGAATCGTTGGGGGTCGAGCTCCATCTTGCATGAACCACATCGTGTCCAAATCAGGGTCACTTTGGATAATGTGGATGAACTCGCCTTCCAAAACTTACACGCACCTTTCGGTACTGAACGTGCCATCAAGGAATATCGCACCGACTGTTCCGTGACTGGACACTGCACACCGCACAGTCACCCATTGAGGATGAAGAGACTTCTCCATTGCGAAATGCGAATGCTCAGTCCCCCAAATGTGCCAATTTTTCTTACTGACGAACCCATCGAAATGAAATTGGGATTCGTCACTAACCCAAACAACAAAGCGCTTACTAATTCCTATCATGCTCCGCGGTCAACCGTTCAGTTTGAACGTCCTAACGTAAACCGTTAAGAAAGTAATTTTATTTAATATACTTCAGAAAATGTCATCCTGTACATTTAGCGGCATATGTGGATACTGCTTGCGGAATGTATTGCGCAGCATATGTGGATAAAATGTGCAGAATGTGTTGTGAAAAGAGTTATTAGTAAAGAAGGAATAAAATATTATGCGTGATGCGACAGTTCGTCACTCACCTTTCGTCAGGCATCTCTGAGTTTTATTTGGTATCCCCTGAACTTTGTGGTTATTCTTGTACGCACATTCAGTGGCAGTTGTGGATACTGTATGCGAAAAGCGATGCGAATAAATTTACGAGATTAAAAATTTAAATTTATTTCATGGTAATGGAAATGTCGTGAGACTAGGGCCTCCCGTCTGGTAGACCACTCGCCTGGTGCTAATCTTTCGATTTGACGCTACGTCGGTGGCTTACGCGTCGATGGGGATGAAATTAGGACAACACAACACCCAGCCGGAATCGAACCCGGGACCTTTGTATTGGCAGTCTGCCGCGCTGACCACTTTTTTTTTAAATCTCATTTTGTTCGCTTGTGTTCGTTTCATCTGCTCGGGGCGGACGTCGTAAGACACCCGGTTAAGTTCGTAGTTGATCGATTAACTCAGTTTTTTTTTATTACAGAGGGAAGCTAACCCTCTGACCGAACACGATGAGCTACCGTGCCGGCTAACCACTCAGCTACCAGGGGCGCACAATGTATTGCATGATGCGGTAGTTTTTCTTGCACGTCACTGTTTATAACGCCATATCTCCTGAAGTTAGTGTCGTACAATGATATAATTTTTCTGGTACATTTGCTGATATATATGAATACTATCTTCAAACAATGTAGCGAATACAGTTAGCAGCGCATAAGTAATAAATTAAAACGTCATGCTTCATGCAGCTGTTTTACGGTGCTAACAGAGAAAATGTAGTAAGCGATTATTTTTTTTTTCCTTTCGTCATTCTCTGGAGGTCGTCAGTGGGAGAAAAGTTTCGTAGAGGTTGAAATGATATTTATAACGTCTGTTGGAAGTATCTAAATATTCTTATTTTCAAATACTTGATGACCAAATATATAAAATCTGTTCCATTTGAATGTAAGTATAGCTGTTCTCTTAATGATGTTCCTGAAACTCCTCTCGTGTCACGTAATTCTATATGTAGTGCAAATCATGTTAAATGTGAGCGAGTAGCAAACTGCGCTTGATTGCATCCTGCCAGTAGAGAATGAATCTAGTGTTTTGGAAGCAGACTGTAAACAAGTTTTCGGGCACATTCAGACTTTTAGCAGAACTTATCCAAGAGCGGAGCATCTCACAGTCGCAATCAGACACGGAGCAGGTGGTTACATTTACAATCCGCACATGCGGTGGAGACGTAGTCATGGCCAGATGAGAGCTGTTGCATCACGCACAAAAGCGTGCGTGTGGCAGAATTCCCAAGCGGCGAATGGCAGTGGAATATAGATGGCAGGCGGTACAATTTGATAATTGGAACCCCCCAGAGTACGCAGTGCGCTGTATTGTGCAATGTTCATGGAAACCAATATTATCGTGTTACCTTAGTGCCTTCATCTAATATACAGTCGGCTTTGTGTTTGCGAATTGTTCGCAGAATGGGTCTGAATTGTGATGTGGTGTTGATAATTCATAGCCTATGATCGACATGTCTGTTGCATAAGCTCACACGAAAGTTACAGGATTTCTGTTTAATTACAGTGTTCCATTGTGGTGGCTAGATGACCGTTGTTGGTGGTTTAATTGCTTTATTTTTACCTGTTTCTGCGGAGGTGGTTATGTACGTATTCGACTAACATTTTACTTATTAACACAAAGGGACAATGATAAAATGATGGACAACTACCGGATCCGTATAACAAGGTACAGTGGAAGATGATATTCAAAGGTCAATCCAGTTTATTGAATTTTCTGTTTTGAAGCTTAACAAACATTACACTACTGGCCATTAAAATTGCTACACCACGAAGATGACGTGCTACAGACGCGAAATTTAACCGTCAGGAAGAAGATTCTGTGATATGCAAATGATTAGCTTTTCAGAGCATTCACGCAAGTTGGCGCTGGTGGCGACACTTACAACGTGCTGACATGAGGAAACACAAACAGCAGTTGACCGGCGTTGCCTGATGAAACGCTATTGTGATGCCTCGTGTAAGGAGGAGAAACGCGTACCATCATGTTTCCGACTTTGATATAGGTCGGATTGAACCCTATCGTTATTGCGGTTTATCGTATCGCGACATTGCTGCTCGCGTTGGCCGAGATCCAATGACTGTTATCAGAATATGGAATCGTTGGGTTCAGGAGGGTAATACAAAACGCCGTGCTGGATCCAACGGCCTCGTATCACTAGCAGTCAAGATGAGAGGCATCTTATCCACATGGCTGTAACGGATCGTGCACCCACGTCTCGATCCCTGAGTCCAGAGATGGGGACGTTTGCAAGGCAACAACACCTGCACGAACAGTTCGACGACGTTTGTAGCAGCATGGCTTATGAACTCGGAGGCCACGGCTGCGGTTACCCTTACGCTGCATAACAGACAGGAGCGCCTGCGATGGTGTACTGTACGACGAACCTGGGTGCACGAATGGCAAGACGTCATTTTTTCGGCTTAATCCAGGTTCTGTTTACAGCATCATGATGGTGGCATCCGGGTTTGGCGACATCGCTGTGAATACATGTTGGAAGCGTGTATTCGTCTTCGCCATACTGGGGTATCACCCGACGTGATGGGTATGGGGTGCCATTGGTTACACATCTCGGTCACCTCTTGTTCTCACTGACGGCACTTTGAACAGTGGACGTTACATTTCAGATGTTTTACGACCCGTGGCTCTACCCTTCATTCGATCCCTGCGAAACCCTACATTTCAGCAGGATAATGGACGACCGCATATTGCAGGCCCTGTAAGGGCCTTTCTGGATACAGAAAATGTTCGACTGCTGCCCTGCTCAGCACGTTCTCCAGATCTCTCACCAATTGAAAACGTCTGGTCAATGGTGGCCAAGCAACTGGCTCCTCACAATACGCCAGTCACCACTCTTGATTAACTATTGTGTTGAAGCTGCATTGGCAGCTGTATCTGCACTCGCCAACCAAGTTCTGTTTCACTCAATGCCCAGGCGTATCAAGGCCGTTATTATGACTATTACGGCCAGAGGTGGTTGTTCTTGGTACTGATTTCTCAGGATCTATGCACCCAAAGTGCGTGAAAATGTAATCACATGTCAGTTCTAGTATAATATATTTGTCCAATGAATACCCGTTTATCATCTGCACTTCTTGGTGTAGCAATTTTAATGGTCAGTAGTGTATGTTCACACAGACATCTGAGAGGGAGTTTCATTTTCGGCTTACCAGCATTTTTTCAGATTTTTTGCTCTTCCATTGTGTAATGGAACGGAACAAATAAATAAAAGGACTACCCGATAACTATCAGGCACAGTGGGAACACTGAAATCTGCATTCGGGGGGAGACAGGTGGAAAGTGGGCCAGCTAGGTGTGAGGCGACTAAGCGAAATTTCACCACCAGGATGGTGGCAGCAAAAGCTGGTAGCTCCCCACGCTGCTAGAAGCACAAATTGCAACGGTCTATGCTGCCCGGGCCGCCTTAAAACCTGGAATTCTCCAGGAAACGAACTCAACGAATCACAGCCCTTCATTTGAATTGTGTATGTCCTGTTTGCCATAAATAATAAATAAAATATTCAAGACATATAGATAAAGGGAATAGATCTCCCACCAGGTCTTCTGGGTAGATTAATTAATTTTGAAAAGCGATTCAAACACTGTTTGTGAGCGCCAGTCTGAAGACGACATCTCTAGAAAAATGACTCTTATTCCTGGACCCTTGTGAGCTGCAGACGCGTCAGATTTCATAACTGACAGGTTTGAGTAGTGACACACAGCTGTGGCGAGCTGTTGTATATCGATTACCTTAATCGAATTGCTTTGGGTTTTCCTTTCCAAAATCAGTTCGTGGTATAGCCACTATAGTATAAATAATCAGCAGAGCATTCAACTTGTGCAGCATAATAGCAAATCAAAACTGTGTTATAAGAGTGGCGAAACTATCGTTATAAAATACAGTCTTATCTTGACATGGCTTTGTTTACTCCAGGTACTGACCCAGTGGCTACCTTGGTAGATTTATTAGTTTCCTATAACGTTGTTGTGGCTGCTGTATGCAGTGTTAGCTGCATCCACTGTTCGAGAACGCACATACTTGGAAGCTATAAACTAGGAACAGCTGTGCTGGAACATTTCGAAGCAGATCTCGGTCTGCTGTATTTCGTAGCGAAAGCTGCAACTTCTGGCGCCACTTTGTAGCAGCAGTTTACAGTTCTAAATGTTACTCATAACTTACACCATCGCAGCTGCCAGATTATTTATGGTTTTCTTGCTAAAAAAAAGACCGCTAGTCTGTTCATTCTTGAGACAAAGTTCCATAAGAAGTGTGTCAAAGATAGCCCATATTCTTACACGAAATGTTGTTCGCTAAGCTAAGGTCCTATAAAATCACTCGTGTGCAAAACGTAAGGACGAAAGTAGCTTTCCCGTGACGTGTCAAAGTCAAGTAACGTAACTCGATGAAACTTGTACTGTATGTACAGTCACGTCCAGAAAAAAAGACAGAATAAATTTAATTTGCTTCACGTCTGTGGTCACAACTTTTTTTTTGTTATCAGGCTACTCGTTCCCATCTATAATAACCATCTTTAGACATGTGCTATAAAAATATGTCATAGCGGCACTATGGCTGCAGTACATTAGTGCATGTCTTTATAGAACATATCTGAAGATAGTCATTAAAGACGGAAACCGGTAGTCTGATAACAAAAAAACAAAACAAAAAACATTGTGACCACAGACGTAAACACTGGACTCGCATTCGGGAGGACGACGGTTCAATCCCGCGGTCGGCCACTCTGATTTAGGTTTTCCGTGATTTCGCTAAGTCACTCCAGGCAAATGCCGGGATGGTTCCTCTGAAAAGGCACGGGCGACTTCCTTCTCCCTCCTTCCCTAATCCGATGAGACCGATGACCACGTTGTCTGGTCCCCTTCCCCAAACAACCAACCAACCACAGACGTAAAGTAAAGGAAGTTTATTCTGTATTAGTGTCACTGTTTTATTTGCAGCTATGACGCAGCTTGTGAAAAAAAAGAAAAAAACACCTTGAAGAAGGAGGTTGTGGCTATAAACCGAAGGTGATGGATCAGTTTGACTTGAGCAGGCGTGCGAGATGCTTCGCAGATGTATGCCCAAAACACACCGTCTAGTTAGTGAGTTTGAATGGCGGTGCATTATTGGCACGAGGGAATGTGATTATATTCATCCTGGAAATTGCTGCTCGTGTGGGACGAAGTGTTTCGGCAGTGCAACGGGTTTATGCAGAATGGTTCACGAAGGCCGCAGAACACAAAGAGGTGAGTCTGTTCGCATCATACAGCCCACCGCCCGAGAAGATTCACACGCCATCCGAATGACATTGCAAAACAGATCTGCGTCCTCGCCGGCTCTGGCGCAACAGTGAAACACATCGTACAGTATCAGGGATGACAATACGGCGCCGTCTATTACGGCACGGGTTACGTGCTTGTCGTCCACGTTCCCGGCTATATTTGGCGTGCTAGACGGCAATAGTGTACGGAACGACGTCACTGCGGACTGCAATGGCATCAGATAGTCTTTTCGGACGAATCCAGGTTCTGTTCCCTGATTAAATGATGGCCGCATTTTGGTTCGCCGCAGACAGGGCGAGCGGCACCACAGTGGCTGCATTCCCAGCAGACACACAGCGCCCACTCCTGGGTGTTGTAGGGTACAGGTGTGGACAGGGCACTGTGACCAGTGTGACCTACGTAACCTTTCTGCACAACACCCCAGCAAGACACTGCACGACCACTTGTTGCTGCAGGAACGCGTGTCTTTTGTCCTGGCGCGTCAGATCACCAAGCGTATCGCCAATATGTGGAAAATGGTTAAACGACGAGTGCAGCGCTGTGGCCGAGTGCAGCCAACACAGATGAACTTACGAACCAGGTGAATGCAGCGCGGATGGCTATACCACATGACGCCATTCACGACTTACACGCGTCGATGCCATCACGAATGCAACACCTTATGAGGGCCCATAGGTAACCTTGTGCCTATTAAGCAACAGGACACATGCCGAACTGGGGGACTGAAATGCTAATCATTTCTGCAGAAGATACTAATGTACATGTCCTGTGAATATGAATGTTCTGTCTCTACTCGCCCTCATCTCGTGGTCGTGCGGTAGCGTTCTCGCTTTCCACGGCCGGGTTCCCGGGTTCGATTTCCGGCGGGGTCAGGGATTTTCTCTGCCTCGTGATGGCTGGGTGTTGTGTGATGTCCTTGGGTTAGTTAGGTTTAAGTAGTTCTAAGTTCTAGGGGACTGATGAAGTAAGATGTTAAGTCCCATAGTGCTCAGAGCCGTTTGAACCATTTTTGTCTCTACTCTTTCAACGTGTTCTTTTTTTTACGGGCATGAGCGTAGAAACAACTGCTGTTGTAATCCGCAATGAGACGAACACTAACGAACACTAACATTTACACTGAAGTCACAGATATTCTTGAAGTTTTCCTAGAAATTACTAACGGCGGTACATTGTTCTTAGTTGGAAGTGTGGTCGCCGTGGACAGCAATGAATGCCGTGCAGCGTGCTCCCATGCACAAGGTTGGTAAGGAGTTCTTGTGGCAGGGCTTTCCATTTTCCGCCAGCGCAACTGACAACTGTTGACAGATCGTTAGTGCACGTGGATGTGCTGCGATACGTGTTCCCATCGCATCCCACACGTGCGCCATGGGAACGCAGTGCGTGAATGGGCACGCCACCATTCGCCAAATATACTGTTGTTCCAAGAGCTTCTACACCTGTGCTGTTCGATGCAGTCGCGTACTGTCATTCATAAAAATGAAATGTAAGCCGAATTCACCACTAAAGAGAGGCGCGTGGGAAAGGAGAACAGTGTCATAATAACGTTGACAGGCGAGTACGCTCTGCTAAAAGATTAGGAGGTCACTACGGCTATGCAACATTATGCATCACCATACCATAACAACTGGACCACTGAAACGACCAAGCCGCGCGGGATTAGCCGTGCAGTCTTGGGCGCTGCAGTCATGGACTGTGCGGCTGATCCCGGGGGAGGTTCGAGTCCTCCCTCAGGCATGGGTGTGTGTGTTTGTCCTTAGGATAACTTAGGTTAAGTAGTGGGTAAGCTTATGGACTGATGACCTTAGCAGTTAAGTCCTGTCAGATTTCACACACATTTGAACATTTGCAACGACCAAGTTACACACTGTTCCTGGGTGGACAACGTGTTCCCACCTCTCGACATATGACAACACGTCCAGCATTGTAGAACATGATCGTTTCGGCGGTCCAGCTGTTACTGTGCGGGCAGGCATAATTTTACATGATCGTAGTGACTTCAAAAAGAAAAGAAAAATATAAAAAAAAATGTTTAACAGGTTTTTCCAGCGACTTTTAGACACGGAATCACTCGCAACAAGTACAAGTAATCGTAGCATAGGGTAACACAGTTTGCACGGCAGATACGTGGGAAGGAATTTAACGACGAACTGGAGGTACTGAAGGCATAAACCACGCTATAGCGTGGTCAGTAGTTCTGCGCGAACAGTTACTTCATCTGTGTTACATCATTTCCAGGCTCAGGCCACAAGACCACGATACCAGAGCACAGCTCTGACCATGAATTCAAAGACTAACAGCCGAGAAGTGGCAGTTCGCAGCTTGCAGTTTATTTACAGACTAGGCATCAGTCATAACAGCACCCCATAATACACTGAGATAAGTCATGGGATAGTGGCAAGCACGTAGAAAAGGGCAGTGTATCAGCGGAGCTGTCAGGTGATACATGTGAAAAGATTTACGACGTGATTAACGACGGGAATTACATGCGTTGAACGCGGAATGGAAGTTGGAGCTAGATGCATGGGACATTACATTTCTGAAATCGTTAGGGAATTCAATACTCCAAGATCCATAATGACAAGAGCACGCCGAGAGTACCAAATTTCAGGCATTACTTCTGACCACGGACAACGCAGTGGCCGACGGCCTTCACTTAAGGACCAAGAGAACGACGTTTGCGTAGAACTGTCAGCTCCAGTTCACCCCAAGTTACGATACTCGAGTTGGGTAGAGCTGTTTGGGGGAAGAGACCAAACTGCGAGGTCATCGGTCTCATCGAATTAGGGAAGGAGGGGGAAGAAAGTGGGGAAGAAAGGAACCATCACGGCATTTGCCTGGAGCGATTTAGGCAAATCACAGAAAAACTAAATCAGAATGCCCATACGCGCGATTGAACCGTCTTCAGGCCGAATGCGAGTGCAGTGTGCTAATCACTGCTTCACCTCGCCCGGTACAGAGTTGTCAGTGTTGACAGACAAGTAACACTGCCTGAAATAAGCGCAGAAATAAATGTGGGACGAACGACGAACGTATCCGTTAGGAAAGTATGGTTAAATTTGTCGTTAATGGCCTATGGTGGTACCAGACGACCGACGCGAGTGCCTTTGGTAGCAGTTCGCCTCCAGCGCCTCTCCTGAGCTCGCGACCAAATCGGCTGGACCCCAGAGGATTGGACAACAGTGGCCTGCTCAGTTGAGTCCCGATTTCTGTTAGCAGGAATTAATAGTAATGTTCCAGTGTAACGTAGACCCCTCGAAGCCATGGACCCAAGTTGCCAGCAAGGCACTGTGCTATCTGGTGCGGGCCCAATAACGGTGTGGACTCTGTTTCTGGTAAATCCTCGTTGCCAGTTTTATAAAGGCTTCGTTGCTACTGCGATGGAGGCCGAGTTGCCACTGGTGTTACGGGAGGCCGAGTTTGTGAGTTGGTGAAACGGTTTCTAGTGCTGTACACCGTTAAGACAACTTCTCCTTGCCACTATTACGCAGCTCTGCCCCAGGTTCAGGTAACACGATAAAGAACGAAGGTTCTACAACACTCTAACTGTGTCAAACATTACAAAGTATGATAGTAATAGCTTTAATATTGCTTGTTCCATCAGATATTTTTTACAGTGTTGAAATAAAGTTTTTAGTGGTTTAAATAATGAAAAATGCACCACGTACTTATTTTTTTACGCTTGCCGCTACGCGTTTCGAGAATTTGTTCTCATTTCCTACTGCGTTTATGCATTTGTTTACATGTATATGTTCGGTGATACTTGCTTGTGTGTTTTTTGCCTCTCTTGCTGCTTTTTGAATTATCGGAAAATCGGACAAAATGAATCTTTTAATGTTTTTAAACGCTTTTGTTAGAAATGGTATTTCTGTTTGACTACTTACATGCATAGTGCCTCCTCCATTATACAGAACATGACACACACACACACACACACACACACACACACACACACAAACACACACACACACTAATATAAATTAGGTAAAAAAGTTTACTTTTCTTTGTGACTTGTTGAATAATTTAGTCTGGAACACTGCTTATAACATAGTACAAAAAAGGCCGTCAATGGCTAAGTGTAAATAATCGTAGGTAAACTTCAAACCAAATGCAATTTACAACTGTCTGTTCACCTCTAAGAGTTTACTATACGACGTTTCCTGTCTGTGTCAGCCCTGGACGACGATCTATAACCACGTCGGCGAGAGCTGCTCTTCTATCTTCCGACTAGGCTTCTGTCCGTTGGCGTCCGGTCATTGCCGGACAGTACGCGGCCGGCAACTGGCGGAGGCAAAGTCGATATCTTGGTGGTCAGCGCCGCCCGTGGCGATGGTGGAACTAGCCCACGTGGTGAGTCTCTATGGTACTGACACCAGCTCGCGCCTTTGCGCCTCTGGTGCTTTCGTCCCGCCTGTGTCTTTTTCGGACTGCACGGCATTGTTTACATCAATCATTGATTGGAAGTGGCTATGTTCGACTTCATTTCTAGACGTATATAGAAGTCACGTTTCTAAACAACGTTGGAATTCTTATAGACGCAATGCCCCTGACCCAGGCAACAATTGTTGTCGATTGGTTTGAAGAACATTCTGTACAGTTCGAGCGAACGATTTGCCCACTCAGATCGCTGTTGGTTTTCATGGTTGGCTGTCGGGAGTATTCCCGCGAGCAACAGCAGGTGTTGGAGTTGGCGAAAGTTTGGCAACCGTCCGGTGGAGTTTAGGTGTATTTCTGTTATTTGAAGTCCAAATGCACCATCAGAATTTTCTGCCTTGTGGCCGTTAGCGTTCCGGTTACCTGCCCTGGCCGCTGACGTAAAATTCAGGCAGTGTCCCTTCCTCACCGTGTTGTTCCTGTCCAACACGTGTGCTTAGTTTTGACAGCTCATGCATACTTGGTTGTGGGCGGCCACGCCTTTTACGTTTTGGCTTTGCAGTTCCTTGTGTACTGGTCGGGTGGAAAGCAAGTCGTCTTGTCGGTGGGTCCGTTGACTGTCTCTTGGTTGGGTTGCCGGCGGATCGGATATACTCGTAGTTGGGCCGACTGCCTGTCCCCCCCTATGTGAACGTCAATATTTCAAGTGTAGACCGACCCCCAGAAACTTCTGAGCGCCGCTGACTGTACTGCCTTTTCTTATTGGTGTTTGACTGTGTATTTTAATGTCTCATGGCCGATGGTTTGAATTTGTATGCTTTTAGCTGGGTTTAAATAATGGGCCTCCAGCCGTTTTAAAATTGAAAGTTCCTTACTTGTGAAGTTTAGCATTGTTTGGGCCTTCAGCTTCATTTAAAACATATTTTTTCTGGATAAAGCTTTGGGTCTTCTGCCTTTTGAAGATTTATTGTGGTTGTTTTTTTCAGTCGTGGGCCTTCAGCCGCCTTAGAATTAAAATTCCTTACTTGTTAAATCTTAGATTGTTTGGGCCTTCACCCTCATTTAAAAAAAAATTATTTAAGGAGAAAGCCTTGGGTTTCTGCCTTGTAAAAATTTATTGTAGTGTGTTTTGAATCATGCGCATTCAGCAGTTTTAAAGATAAAATTCCTTGCTGTTAGATTGTTTGGGCCTTCAGCCTCATTGAAATACTAAGGATAAAATCTTTCGCTTTCTGCATTTTGAAAATTTATTATACTTGTGTTTTAAATTATGGGCCTTCAGCCGTTTTAAAAATTAAAGAGGTTGTGCCCTTAAGCCATAAGATTGTGTGACATATTCAGTCGATAGTTAAGCTCAGAAAGTTGTGCTGTTATGTTTGGACAACTAAATAAAGTTATATGGGTTCGAGTGCAACTGACAGTCGCTCATTTTTGGCTTCTTTCCACAATTCCAACTGCCTGTTCTGTCCTGCGGATTAAACCAGGCGTTTCAACGTGCCTTATGAGTGTAAGGTTTGTAGTGTTACAGCACCTCTTTACAACTAAGGCGATGATTACAGTTATGTGATTCAAATTTGCCTCCCAGTCTGAGTACCGATGTGGTGTCGGTCAGAGGTACTCGGGCTGCATGCTTCGGGCGCATATTTCTCCCGCGTCAGGCGCTGCCGCAGCCGCAACCTCGTCACGTGGCGATGTTCGACGAGAAAGTGCTGCTAAGTACCGTTGCCCTGTACTTGCCACTGAATCTCGCTGCTTCAATGAAGCCGTAGAGATGCGCCGTTAATCGGCAAAGTGACCTTGCCTGTACTACGTTTATGATTCGGATTGTCCCCAAGACTGTATGTGTACTCTGACGACGACTTTTATGCCGCTTTAAACTTTGTTATGACTGGCCGTTCTCTTCGTGAACTCCACTGGCACCCTCAGGAGCAGCTAATAAGTTCCAAAGCATAACTTCGTTACCGCCACTGCAAGTGATGATAAATTGCGTTGTACCGGGTGGTTATAATCAAAGTGAACTTACTCAGGGAGGTCCAGTGTAGGCTGTAATTACCGTATGGGAGAGAAACTTGGTGCATTTGCGAATGGGTTAATGTGGAACCAATCTGCACTGGAAAAATTTAGTTCCAGTTGTGACTGCCCGGTGCAAATCTGGCGCTGTACGCTATTTCTATTACGGTATAACATCCACGCTCTCATTTGACGAGCCATAACGTGGGTGAACAGAAAAGAAAGGCCGTATGCTGTTAGTGAAAGTGTTTCATGTGAACAGCAGCAATTACAATGCTGCACTGAGAGAAAATTGCCGACTGAAAGCTCTCAGAAGACACCCGATGGTATTAAATGGTTTAAAGAATATGATAATGACATTACAAAACACGTGGAAGAGTAAGGTACCTCGTCCCTGTGGAATTCCTCACGAGGTTGCTGTTGCTGTAACTCACCATGCAACACGTGTGGCAGGTAGCGCTAATGCTCCTGCAGTGCCATGAGTATTGTCCATATTATGGTCAATAGTACGAAAAGTTTTGCGATCTATTTTACGCTGGTGCTCGTACAATATACAGACGGTGTAGCAGATGCATGCCCTGCAAGATCATCTGAACTGAACCCATGTGACGTTTGGTTCAGGGGATGTCTAAAAGAATAGGTATACTAGGGACACTTTCCATCTCTACCTGATCTGAAGCCCAAGTTGCTCAGATTCCACCGAAACTGCTGCGAGCAAGTGTTGAGCACTCCTTCTCGCGTATGCAGCATCTTGTCGACGTCTTCAGTGCTCATACTGAAGATAGATAAGTGGCGGTTAATAATAAAATTGTCATTATACCAGATTTATACCTGATGACCAAAATTGGCACTAACTATTTTCCAGCGTAAATCGCTTCCACGTTAAAACAGAATACCTACGAACTTCGCTGCCATACGGTAATTATAACCTACATTGGACCTCTGTGTGTAGCTGCTCTTTAATTATAACCACACGGTACCTACGCAGAGTAGGACAGAATAGTGATTACAATAGATATAGCATGTTTAGGGTTAATTTTTTTCTCAGTAATTATTCCGTAAAACATGTTGTAACTTTCTGACCTGCACAAGACATGGCTTAATGATGAAGAAACTTTCAAAAGGATAGTGGGATCTTTAGGTTCCATGTTGGTACTCCTCCACAGCGAAAAAAGACAAGGAAATGTGAAGAAACAGTACCTTAGGTCTGGTATCACATTCCGCCAAGTTTTTACCCAGAGTTTGTGATATTCGCTATTTTTGACTTCATTAAAACAGCAAATACGAGTAGTTAATACTTTCAGCCAGAAAGCAAATGCTTGTTTATAAATAATGATTAATGTATAATAAGGCGTCGCATAGCGACGGTGGAATTTTCTAAATAATGTAATTCGTCGTCTTTGGGCGGCAATATAAACAGAAAAATACTGATAGATATGCGCTCCTTCACTGTTTTGATCGCTGGATAACAAATGAAGCCTTGAGCGCTAAAGACTTGTACTGTTTTTCTTAAGTAAGACTGACGCAGATTTGTGGCGGTCTGATCTAATTTTTTTACTAAATAAATAAAAACGTGTTCCGTTGAAGTTTGAGTGAAGTGTAAGAAGAACTGTTATAACTTATAGTGACGACGCTCGAGTGACTCAAAGAGGACAATGGCTATATAAAAGAGCGCTCAATGGACATGCCACGGATATAAAAATCTACCGTCATTGTAGTACTAAGCTTAAGGTATGATATACGTTTTAGTTATAATAAATATTTGTTCTGGGAACACTAAATTATTTAGCAGTGCTCATTCCTATCATCTCCTCAGTATTATTTTCACTTTAATTATGCATTTTGCTAAGATTACAGACATCAAGATCAGCAGTCCAATGTGCGTGTTACATTGATAAAAAGAAAACTGTTTTATCGTCATCTTGCATCACCTTTAATATTAAATTTCCCTTATGTGTGATGTTATAGTCGTTTCTGCGCCCTTAAGAACTTTCTGGTCCCTTAGGAAATTGGTTTGTCATAACAATAACTTCACAACTGGGTATGATGGTATCTACGATCATGAAGTAATTAGAAATACGATAACGCAATTTATTAATCAATAGCACGCTGGTTGTGACTGCCTCAAGCCACGCGAAACTGCAAGTAAAAACTATTCACATCTCATAATGAAATATTTTATGACAATGGTCAATCCATGATTCTTACGCCAATTGGGACTGATAAAACAGTAAGCGAAATCTCAATTTCCAACTTTCCACTGAATAACAACATCACTTTTATTTTGTAACATCACAAGTTGCGAGCAGAAATATGTACGCTGATCAGTCAGAACATTATGACCTCCGACCTATTATCGATATAAACATATCCAGACTATAGCAGCGTCACCTGGCGAGGAATTACTGGTAGTCAGACACACGTACGGTGCATCGGGTAACAGTGGGCGTGCTGTGCGTGTGTAGAATGGGGAAGGCGCGCGATCTATCTGAATTTGACCAAGGGCAGGTTGTGATGGCCCAGAGGCACAGGACGAGGATATCGGAACCTGGACGACTTGCAGGTTGTTCGAGGGGTGCTATGGTCAGTGTCTACAACATGCAGCGAAACCTAGGTGAAACCACGTCTAGAGGTCGTGACGTTGGGCAACCACTCCTCATTACAGATGTCGGACATCGTAAGCTAGGCATACTGGTAAAACAGGACAGGCGGCGAACTATGGCCGAACTAACTTTAACGATGGGCCAGCCGACAAGCCATGAATGTGCCAATGTTAACAGCACGACATCGACAAGTACAGCACAAATGGGGACGTGCCCATCGGCACTGGACGTAGACACAGTGACAGAGTGTTACATGGTCTGTTGAATCACGATACCTTCTTCATCATGCCAATGAGAGGGCGCAAATCCATTGTCTTGTATGGGAACAGCTCCAAGATACCTGCACTGTAGAAAGGAGGCAGGCTGGCGGCAGCTCCCTTGTGCTCTGGGGAACATTCAGTCTGCATCGATGGGTCCTCGTGCAAACACCATGACGGCCAATGTGTATCTTACACTGCTTGCAGTCCACATACACCCCTTCACGACTATCATGTTTCCCGATGGCAATGGCGGTTTTCAACAAGATAATGCACTATGTCACAAGGCCAGGAGTGTGACGAAATGGTTGGAACACAGTGGCTCTGCGTGGGATTAGCCGAGTGGTCTAAGGCGCTGCAGTCATGGACTGTGCGGCTGCTCCCGACGGAGTTTCAAGTCCTCCCTCGGGCATGGGTGTGTGTGTTTGTCCTTGGGATAATTTATGTTAACTAGTGTGTTGAAATTGTAATTCTGTCAGAGACAGCAAAGGATCTAGAAGAACAGCTGAACGGAATGGACAGTGTCTTGAAAGGAGGATATAAGATGAACATCAACAGAAGCAATACGAGGATAATGGGATGTTGTTGTTGTCTTCAGTCCTGAGACTGGTTTGATCCAGCTCTCCATGCTACTCTATCCTGTGCAAGCTTCTTCATCTCCCAGTACCTACTGCAACCTACATCCTTCTGAATCTGCTTAGTGTATTCATCTCTTGGTCTCCCTCTACGATTTTTACCCTCCACGCTGCCCTCCAATACTAAATTGGTGATCCCTTGATGCCTCAGAACATGTCCTACCAACCGATCCCTTCTTCTGGTCAAGTTGTGCCACAAATTTCTCTTCTCCCCAATCCTATTCAATACTTCCTCATTAGTTATGTGATCTACCCATCTAATCTTCAGCATTCTTCTGTAGCACCACTTTTCGAAAGCTTCTATTCTCTTCTTGTCCAAATTATTTATCGTCCATTTTTCACTTCCATACATGGCTACACTCCATACAAATACTTTCAGAAACAACTTCCTGACAATTAAATCTATACTCGATGTTAACAAATTTCTCTTCTTCAGAAACGCTTTCCTTGCCATTGCCAGTCTACATTTTATATCCTATCTACTTAGACCATCATCAGTTACTTTGCTTCCCAAATAGTAAAACTCCTTTACTACTTTAAGAGTCTCATTCCCTAATCTAATTCCCTCAGCATCACCCGACTTAATTCGACTACATTCCATTATTCTCGTTTTGCTTTTGTTGATGTTCATCTTACATACTCCTTTCAAGATACTGTTCATTCCGTTCAACTGCTCTTCCAAGTCCTTTGCTGTCTCTGACATAATTACAATGTCATCGGCGAACCTCAACGTTTTTATTTCTTCTCCATGGATTTTAATACCTACTCCGAATTTTTCTTTTGTTTCCTTTACTGCTTGCTCAATATACAGATTGAATAACATCGGGGAGAGGCTACAACCCTGTCTCACTCCCTTCCCAACCACTGCTTCCCTTTCATGTCCCTCGACTCTTATAACTGCCATTTGGTTTCTGTACAAATTGTAAATAGCCTTTCGCTCCCTGTATTTTACCCCTGCCACCTTTAGAATTTGAAAGAGAGAATTCCAGTCAAGATTGTCAAAAGCTTTCTCTAGGTCTACAAATGCTAGAAACGTAGGTTTGCCTTTCCTTAATCTTTCTTCTAGGATAAGTCGTAAGGTCAGTATTGCCTCACGTGTTCCTGTATTTCTACGGAATCCAAACTGATCTTCCCCGAGGTCGGCTTCTACTAGTTTTTCCATTCGTCTGTAAAGAATTCGAGATAGTATTTTGCAGCTGTGGCTTATTAAACTGATAGTTCGGTAATTTTCACAACTGTCAACACCTGCTTTCTTTGGGATTGGAACTATTATATTCTTCTTGAAGTCTGAGGGTATTTCGCCTGTTTCATACATCTTGCTCACCAGATGGTATAGTTTCGTCAGGACTGGCTCTCCCAAGGCCGTCAGTAGTTCTAATGGAATGTTGTCTACTCCGGGGGCCTTGTTTCGACTCAGGTCTTTCAGTGCTCTGTCAAACTCTTCACGCAGTATCGTATCTACATTCTCTTCCATTTCCGTAATATTGTCCTGAAGTACATCGCCCTTGTATAGACCCTCTGTATACTCCTTCCACCTTTCTGCTTTCCCTTCTTTGCTTAGAACTGGGTTTCCATCTGAGCTCTTGATGTTCATAAAAGTGGTTCTCTTATCTCCAAAGGTCTCTTTAATTTTCCTGTAGGCAGTATCTATCTTACCCCTAGTGAGATAAGCCTCTACATCCTTACATTTGTCCTCAGTTGAATTAAATCGGGTGATGCTGCGGGAATTAGATTAGGAAATGAAAGGCTTAAAGTAGTAAATGACTTTTGCTATATGGGGAGCAAAATAACTGATGATGGTCGAAGTAGAGAGGATATAAAATGTAGACTGGCAATGGCAAGGAAAGCGTTTCTGAAGAAGAGAAATTTATTAACATCGATTATAGATTTAAGTGTCAGAAAGTCATTTATGAAAGTATTTGTATGGAGTGTAGCCATGTATGGAAGTGAAACATGGACGATAAATAGTTTGGATAAGAAGAGAATCGAAGCTTTCGAAGTGTGGTGCTACAGAAGAATGCTGAAGATTAGATGGGTAGATCACATAACTAATGAGGGGGTACGGAATAGAATTGGAGAGAAGAGAAATTTGTGGCACAACTTGACTAGAAGAAGGGATCGGTTGGTGGGGCATATTCTGAGGCGTCAAGGGCAGAGTGGAGGGTAAAAATCGTAGAGGGAAACAAGAGATGAGTACACTAAACAGATTCAGAAGGATGTAGGTTGCAGTAGGTACTGGGAGATTAAGAGGCTTGTACACGATAGAGTAGCGTGGAGGGCTGCATCAAACCAGTCTCAGGACTGAAGACCACAACAACAACAACAAGTAGTGTGTAAGCTTAGGGACTGATGACCTTAGCAGTTAAGTCCCATAAGATTGCACACACACACACGGTGGCTCCCCGACTCGCCAGATCTTAAACTGATAGAAAACATCTGGGATGTCACTGGACGTGGCGCTGCCCTCCCCGGAATAAAGTGACTTGTGCGTACTTAAGTGACGAAAACTCCCTCCAGCGACTTTACAAGGGCTCACTGCTTCTATGCCATGACGAGTCGCTGCTGTTATCCGTGCCAAAGGTGGTCATGGCGGCTGTTAGATTGGTGGTCATAATGTTCTGGCTGATAAGTGTACAGCAAGTTCGACAGAATCATGAGAGAAGAAAAGTATGGTTTCAGAAGAGAGATAGCCACCAGAGCTGCTACAGACTAGGAGTGTGTGGAATACTAGTAAGAGTAGGAATATTTTTGCTGTTTTCATTAGTCTGAAGAAACTGTAGATTACGCTTATCTTAACGAAACTCAGTGTCAGTTCTTACCCTAAGAAAAGAGTGCTTCGAATGCAGAAAAAGAAAATTTGTTAAAGAGTTATGCCTGAAGCAAAAAGCCACAGTCGGAGGTGGTGGAAAACTAACGGAGGGTGTAGCAATAGGAAGAGAATTTTACCTTCTATCTGCTAATTTTAACAGCCACCTGGAAGAGATCATAGGAGAGCATGTTACTGGAACGATGGGAGTGTGTGCACAAGTCAAAAGGGTGGAGTGTATTTTATTTCCTGAGTACATGGTAGTGTTGGAAGGATGAAAGGGTGGAAGAGCTAAATATAAAATGCGAAGAACATGTTACGTAACTTTGGAATCTAGTTATCAGAATCGTTTTTTCATCGGAAGTACATGCGGAAAATGGCCTTAATTAGCGCGAAATGCTTAGAAGGTGTTGCAGTTTGTGAAAAGCGTAAGGATTCGATTAAATAAAAACAAAAAGTCTCTGCAGAGCATACAGTGCGCGCGAGCAAAGGAGCGGCCGTTAAGCCAGTCCATTCGTAATCTGTCAGAAATTTAAGAAACAACTTTAGGAATTTTGATCTGGTTTTCAGTAATAGGTAACTGATTTACGAGGGAGCTTTGTGTGTATAGTTCACAAATATTTCGTGCTTATGGCAGGCGTAAGACCGTCTGATTTCCTTGTCATGCCGGCATATTCCCCTTACGAACATTCCCTGATAGCCAATGCTCACGATACCATAAAATATCCGTTGAAGCGTTCCACAGTACAATTCGACATGTGCGTAACAACAGTAGCCCTATGGTCGGCTGTACCGTTTGCTTCTCTGAGGACATCCACAAATCTGGTCAGTAATCGCCAAGCGACTAGAGCTGACGAAGCCAAAGCATCTGCAATAGCCTCTTAGCAAAGAAATTTAATATAAATCCAAAATTAATAATTTAAATGAAGAATTAAAATAGCGAATACGAAATCGCACAAAATTATAAAAAATGGTTCAAATGGCTCTGAGCACTATGGGACTTAACATCTGTGGTCAACAGTCCCCTAGAACTTAGAGCTACTTAAACCTAACTAACCTAAGGACATCACACACATCCATGCCCGAGGCAGGATTCGAGCCTGCGACCGTAGTAGTCTCGCGGCTCCGGACTGAGCGCCTAGAAACGCGAGACCACCGCGGCAGGCCAAAATTTTAAACTTAAAAATTCAAAATTAATACATTTTTGAAAGTCTTGAAAATCCTGGGACAGATATCTTGCCAGTATCGATATCGAAAAATCGTCGAAATATTTGATTCTCGGAACGGATGAACTATCTACAAACATAACTAGGTTTGTACAGAACCCTCGTGGTGCTAGTCCTAAACTCATTTGTCCGGTTTTTTATCAGTCGACTTTCGAAACTTTTGTCGGGATGCATTTGTGACGAGTTAGAACCGGACCCCAGCGTCCAAAACATTACTACCTTCTCTGACTTCAACTCTTGTTGAAGAACGGGCGATCATTCCTCCACAGACATTCAGACATTTAATTAAGAGTGTCTGAGGAAAGTTCAAGTGGACACACATCTTATTAATGTCCACTAGTAGATTTCCAGATACTTTTGACAGGACAGTGTATAAGTAGTATAAGGTCATGATCGGTGTTGTGGTTGGCAGGAGAGCCAACCTCGTTTTTCTAAAGGAGGCCGAAATGCACGCGTTTCAGCTCACGCAGGCTGGCGTGAGGTCTGGAACATGACAAGATGGTACATGGTTCACAATATCAATAGTACGGATACTGGCGCCTTGCTAGGTCGTAGCAAATAACGTAGCTGAAGAGTATGCTAACTATCGTCTCGGCAAATGAGAGCGTGGAAGTCAGTGAACCATCGCTAGCAAAGTCGGCTGTACAACTGGGGCTGAGTGCTAGGAAGTCTCTCTCTAGACCTGCCGTGTGGCGGCGCTCGGTCTGCAATCATTGATAGTGGCGACACGCGGGTCCGACGTATACTACCGGACCGCGGCCGATTTAAAGGCTACCACCTAGCAAGTGTGGTGTCTGGCGGTGACACCACAATCAGCCAAAAGTCAAAACTGATCTTCAGGAATTTCACTTTTGGTGGCTGATTCACAACTCGTCGTCCTGAAAATCTGTGGTCGGGCATCTGATCAAACAGTCTAGACGTCGGACATTTTTGCTCAAGAACCAATACTGACATTGTGGATCAACGCGTCGCGTCTTGAATGTACTGCTCTTGTTATTAACTGTAAACTTACATAAAAAAGGACTAGCTGTAGTAAAGGCACGATACACTGGCCGCCGGCTCCCAGGTACTGATCGTTAAAAGCTGGCACAGTTCGGTACGCTTAATGCCGACTGTTCTTTGTTTCAGATTGCTGCCATCCTCAGCTGCCCCATAGCTGTCAGACTGCAACTGCCTGACGAAGTGTTCTGTTGTCTGCGTGACACGATGATTAATTGATCAACGACAGTAACTGTACATATTTTTGTATGCATTGCCTAATATGATACGCGACCTCTAGTTTTCACTAAATGTTTTGAGTGTCATTTTTGTTCTACTCATTGCATTGTATTACAACAGCCTTACGTTTGATTTCATACTTCTTCCTACAAATGTGTACCGCATTTGACGATGATCGTCCCTATAAATCGTATTCACAAATCCATGTTACTTCTGCTTGAAATTCATACCGTGAAAGTTGACCGGTACAAGTCACACGCGTCCATTATGTGTCACCACTGAGAGACAAACGACAAAACATTTCTCATCTCGCGTCCTCTAACGTCCGTCTCTGCCCTGTGCTAAACGGATAACTGTAGTCACCTCACGGCCGAATTCGTCGCGGGTCAATTAAAATTAGTTCCATCCTAAATTATGAGTTTCCGGAAGTACCTTTGTTTGTTATTGACACCCAAACCTCCAGGTGATAGACATTCAGATCAGTACCAAACTTTGTACGTCGATGGAGTATCAACCAAAACACTGATTTACTTCGTGCTGTGTGCTGTCGTCCAGTAGTACATGCGTAAACGGTAATTAAAAGTATCAACAGAGCTACAGAGCACAGGAAAAGCGTATCTGTGAGAAACTGTCTCTCACATCTCCCGAGGGAGGGAGGGTAGAGAGCTTGGTAGTCGCACCAAAGGTCCTGATCTCAAACACCGCTGATTACAATTTTGTAACTGTTTGCGCGTGTAACTATTACATGGGAGAACATTTTCCTGGTATGTAAGATAACTTGTCGCAGTTTGAAGCAATGTTCTTCTGGAAGTCTGCTTTCGCTTCGTTCGTTTAACGTTATGTACTCATTATTCAGCTTATAATTTTGTTTATTATTAATTATTATTACTTACGCACGTGTGATGCAATTGTTTCTTTATTTTCCTGTTCTGATTGTATATTCTGTAAAACTACAAACGTACTCTATGGGTTTACTACGTTAAAAAAAATTAAAAAAAGACGAAGCGAAAGCAGACTGCCAAGAGAAAATTGCTGTAAACTCCAAACAGCCCTTTTTCATGTCATAAGGACATTGTCTCAAATAACACTTTAATATAGTAAAAAAAAAATGTCGTCATTCAGGTTTGCAGCTGGGATCCTTGGTACGAGAATGTAATGCTCTACCAACTTCTCCGCAGAAGCAACATGTGTTAGTTGCTCACAGTTATGTTTTTCATGCGCTCCATAGTTCTGGTGTTACTTTTAATTAACGTTTACGCCCGTTCTGTTGGACGACAGTACATAGTGCGAACTAGACCAGATTTTTGGTTCATACTCTATCGACATACAACGATTGGTAGCGATCTGAGTGCCTGACATTTGGAGGTTTGGGTGTGAGCAGCAAAACTGCACTCATACGATGTTCTTAATGTTAGCTGACATTTTTGAATTCGTCTGTTCGTTGCTAGATACAATGGATTGTAAAATACCGCTGAGAACTTCGGGCCCACGAATAATATCACGTTCGAATTTACGGCACATGTTAATGTCTGTGGTGCATTGGAGGTGAAAAATTTTAAGCTTCGAAGTTTCTTCAGTCAACAAATTTGGCCGTTTATGTCACATATTTTAATACTAAAAAACTCACTCATCAAAACCTAGAAGGTGCTTCCCGCTGACCTGGAATCATGAAATTTGGCAAGGTGCAAGGTTTCATAGTAAAATTAAGGCAAAAGCTCCGAAAATTGTTGGTATGTAATTATATCACCCGAAAAAATACTTTTTTGTCTTTTTTATCTGTCTGTTTATCTACTTTATTCGGGCCGCAGTTTGACAACCACTGTGTGGAATGTGCAAAACGGCTACAGGCAGTGTTGAATGTGATAGGTGAGTGGTGACGAAGAGAGTAGCACTGACTCGAAAATAAGAGGGGGGAGGACGTGGGGTGTCGAAAAGTTTCTCGCCTAACAAATAAAGAATCAATATGATACCTGTGTACGCTGATACACTTGCGAGCACGCTCAGATAACTTTTGCAAACCATTCAAATAAAATATCTTCGAGTCCAAACAAGCGTTCACGGCATCACTGCATCATCATTGTGAAATCATCGTCCTTTGAGATCATTTTTTAGGTTAGAGAAAAGAAAAAAGTCTGATGGAGCCAAATCTATAGAATATGGTAGACGACGTTACAATTCGAACACGCAAAGTTTCCATTCTTGCTATGGCTTTTCGCGCCGGTGCGCTGTTCTGATGTAAAAGAACTCAGCGCGCCAATTTTCGGCACCTTTTTTCCTTTATCTCTTCTCTCAAACGGCTCAGGAGTGTGCAGTAGTATGATGCATTGATAGTTACGCCCTTCTGCAAGTAATCCACCATAATTACCCCTTCTGCATCCCGGAAGACGGATGCCATCACCTTTCCGGCTGATTTTTGTACTCGGAATTTTTTTTGGGGTAGGGGATGAAGGAAATTTCCATTGTTGTGACTGTCGTCTGTTGTCACATACCTTGGAAGAAAGCTGTTTTCGTCCGCTTCAAATAGGCGGACGATCTCTTCACAACAATGCTCACGCTCCCGTCTCTGATCTGCGTTCAAGTCTTCCGGGACCCACCGAGATGAAACTTTCCACATTCCCAAAATATCCACAACAATCACATGAGCATGCCAATGGGAGATTCCGAATGTGGTTTCAACTTACTGCAACGTTGTTCGACGATCCTGCAACATCGTATCGTGAGTAGCAGTCACTGTTTCATCAGTGACAACGGAGGTTCGATTCCTCCCTCGCGCATGGGTGTGTGTGTTTATCCTCGGGGTAATTTAGGTTAAGTAGTGTGTAAGCTTAGGGACTGACGACCTTAGCAGTTAAGTCCCATAAGATTTCACACACATTTGAACATTTTTGACAACGGTGACTGGCCTTCAGCTCCTTCGCGCATCTTCCACACCCGTTCTTCCACGTTTGAAGTCGGAACCTAGTTTTGCACTTGTTGCATTAAGACGAGGCACTGTCAAGTGTATTCCACAATTTCCTTGGGCGTCATTCCCTTCAAAAGAAGATATTCAGTCACTGCACGTTTCTTGATTCTCCCAATATTCGCCATTTTGCTTACACTACGGTGTACAAAGCATTCTAGCGGCAAAACTGATGAAGCTGGAGCCGCGAAATTTAACTTGCATGCGCACAAACTCACCATAAAAGTAGGCGGTGTTGTTTGTGAGAGACATTACGGTAACTATCTCGGGCTAGAAACTTTTCGACCACCCCTCTTGTGTGGGACAGCCTCCAACCAGTGACAAGAATAACGGTTAAAAAAAGAAAAAAAGTTTGAGTCCCCACGTTCATTTAATTTTCCTCGACTGATGCTGATGAGAGGCGAATTTCTCAAGCCTGATGATGAGCACTTGTGCCGGAACGCACATACGACCAGGACGGAAGATCCGCGTGCGCAGCAGTACGTGGTGCGGTAACCAGGATCTCTAATCAGGCCAGAATCTGTGCCGCGGTGAATAACCCGGCACGAGGTGCCCGGCGGCCCGTAATGGGTGGCTCTCGCGCGTATAAACCCCCCTGGAGGAAAAGAGCGCGGCTAATTGTTGCGGGGGGGCTATTAATTAGCTGTCGCCTGCAGCTAGTCCGCTGACAAACCCGCGCTCCCCTCCCGGCCGTCATTTCCGCGGCTAACAACGCGTAATTGGGCGCGATCGGCGGATTTGCATAATTTCGTTTATTTTTAATTGCGTTTGCCGGCCGCACGGCGAGAACGCGCGCGGCGGCGCACGGCGAATGGAGCGGCGTCCCCCCGCGTAAGAATTTGCAGGCTGCGAGGGCGGCGCATATCAATGGGGAACTGCCGGCCGCATTGTGGGCAGCGTAATTGAACAGTAAATAACTCATTCCTGCCGGACCGGTGCCGCGGGGAATCGGTAATGCGGCACGCGCGTGATTGATGCGGATGGCGCACTGCGCGTCGTAAAGCATGCGCAAAATGTGGCTACACATTCACCTTGCGACCTGCGCAAGCCGTGCAACGTTGTGTTTAGTTGACTCGGATAGCACACTAGTCCACTTCAGGGCTCTGTGCCTCAGTTTGTAGTAACGACACCCTTATAGAAGGTCTTTGCTGTCCGTCTATCTGTTTGCCTCTCTGAGTGGCCGATTCTTAAGAACCATTTTTCGTAGGGGCTGGTAACATATCACGTTCAAATTTACGGCATATGTTAATGTCTGTGGTCCCTGGTAGGTGACAAATTTTAAGCTTCTAAGTCAATCCAGTCAAAAAATTTAACCGCTTGCGTCAGAAATTTTAAAACTCAAAAACTCACTCATCAAAACCTATAGGGTCCATCCCAAAGACCTAGAGTCATGAAATTTGGCAAGAAGCAAGGCTTCGTAGAAAAAGTAAGGTAAAAGATCCGAAAATTGTTGATTTGTAATTATATTACACGAAAAAAAATTTTTTTTGTCTTTTTTATCTTTCTTTTAAGATACCTTGTTTTCTGGAACAGGTTGGCATTTCAGGCTCAAATTTATGTCACATACCAAAGCGTATGGTACCTTGGCTATGTAACGAATTTGTTTCGAAATCAATCCAGTCAAAAGATTCGGTCGCTTACATGACATATTTCGATACTACCAATCTCACTCATCAAAACCCTATATGGTACTTACCGTTAACCCAGAATCTTGAAATTTTTCAAGAAGCCAGGTTTCATAGTGCAAATAAACTAAAAAAACTGAAACTTGTTAAACCGTATTTACATCATATAATTTTTTTTATATTTGAAAATATTGCATTCATCATCCATCGAAAGCGTAACAGGTGAATATTACTGCATACAAACATAAACTGCAAGTTGTAGTCATATTTTTTAGGTAAATAATCATGTTTTATTAAATGTTCTCTAAACCCTAACACGTCCAGTATCCAGTCGCAAACCATTCCTCGTCTCGTCAGCAGACGTGACATTACTCCGTTCTGCAATGGTCCAATGTAGATGAGCAAGAACCCAGGTCTTTCGATTGCGTCGGTTCCATTGGTACAGTGCAAAACTTGTCGTTGGTCTTCTGGAATGAACAACACCCTGATGCAATCTTCTAAGCATTGTTTGCTGTGATATATGAATCCCTGTTTCAACAGAGAAGTCATTTTCAGTATTTCGGGCAGCTGATGTTGGTGTCCTGTGAGCCGACAGCTGGAGGAAACGATCCTGTGTTGGTGTTTTCTTATGAGGATGACCACTGTGAGGTCTATAGTTCACGTTTCCCGTCGCTTTGTACTTTCTCCACACCTTAAATACAGCGCTTCGAGTGACACGAAACCGATCGGTGACATCTTGCTGTGTGTGACCTGCTGAGAGTAAAGCCACTGTAGCGACTCTGTGAAAGTGTCGGATGCCCCTACACGGCACTGAACACTAATTGTACGAAGCTGTTGTTGATACTGGACTGCTCGCGGTGTGGCGTTGCGGCGGCGGTATGTTTACATGACTGCGAAAAGGGTACAAAGCATGCCAGTGGTAAACACCATCCAATATGTGGGTTCTAACTGGATAATGCACAAAGTGTCTACGTCAATGATACCTGTTGTATCGTAGATACATTATACTATAGTATTGCAAACCTTTTTTGAGCAGTGTATCAACTTGCTTTGCCAACTGGCAATTGCAGATGCTTTGACTTCGTCTGCTGTCGTCACTTTTGCGATTACTGGTAAGATTTGAAAAGTCACCAGAGAAGAAAACGGTACAGCCGCCCATAGGACTAGTGTTGTCACACACATGTGGAATTGTTCTGAGGAATGCTTCAATGGGTATTTTATGGGATATCGGAAATTTATCCCTACGATCGACTCAAGACAAATAAGTACATCCATGCGTCACTCATTGTGGTCGTGATGCTACAAGCAGTACCTCTGATGGTTCAGAATGTGACTGGCACAGGCTATAAGTCGCGCCCTAGCAAAGGACACAAGCCTCATCGTTTAGGTAAAGACCTGCAGTTCTTTACTAGCGAAGTGCCAGTACAAGAGGCTTGTACAAGAGAGCCTTCTCCCTTTCTCACTGTTTCCTCGTCAGCTCGGTTCCGAAAGCACATTTCTCTCTTTTTTTTTTTTTTTTGATTTCTCCCATTTACACACAAGCCAATCACGAGCTGGAGCACGGCATTCTAAGATCGGAGAATGGCCTTTGCACTGCTAACCGATTTGACCAATCAGAGACTTAAAGTTAATTGGCAGAAAATGGAAAAAAATTCAAATTCGTGGCCTCTTTCCCACACGTTTGCAGTGTCTTTTGCTAACACAATGCAGGGTGGAAGCACAGCCCTCCATATACAGCTTGTTATCTCCCCTGTTTTGTCCTTTTCAAAGTTTGCAAAGAACTGTCATAAACTCGCATTGACAAATGATGTTTTGAAACGGAGTCTCCACGTCTGGGCGCCAGTTTTCCTGTCCCATTTGCAGAACGTTTACATTTATTTTGTCGGACTGCTCGCTAACAAGGTCTACAATGCGCTGTCGGCGACTTTTCGGCCCTAGCCCGTATACCTGGACATCTGGCGCCAAAGCTTGGTGTGCACAATGCGACCGCAGCATGGCCCATCTGGAAATGGCTCCTCGCCGTTCTCCAGAAAAACTCGCTTTGTAAACACACCAACACCGTGCTTTTACTGCAGTAATTTAAGTCGGCACCCTGTTCCGTTGAACCGTATTTCTTTGCCTAGAACATGCAAACAAGAGCATAAACTGCTGCCCATCACAATGTATGAAGTCAAATCGCCGTAGATCGTATTCCCTACACCATATAAGAAGTGAGAGTGCCGTGCAATCTCTCAATATGCAAGAAAAATACACTCCTGGAAATTGAAATAAGAACACCGTGAATTCATTGTCCCAGGAAGGGGAAACTTTATTGACACATTCCTGGGGTCAGATACATCACATGATCACACTGACAGAACCTGGCGCCTCAGTTGGACCAGCGTTCGTGCTGGACGTGCAGACCGCGTGAGACGACGCTTCATCCAGTCCCAAACAAGCTCAATGGGGGACAGATCCGGAGATCTTGCTGGGCAGGGTAGTTGACTTACACCTTCTAGAGCACGTTGGGTGGCACGGGATACATGCGGACGTGCATTGTCCTGTTGGAACAGCAAGTTCCCTTGCCGGTCTAGGAATGGTAGAACGATGGGTTCGATGACGGTTTGGATGTACCGTGCAGTATTCAGTGTCCCCTCGACGATCACCAGAGGTGTACGGCCAGAGTAGGAGATCACTCCCCACACCATGATGCCGGGTGTTGGCCCTGTGTGCCTCGGTCGTATGCAGTCCTGATTGTGGCGCTCACCTGCACGGCGCCAAACACGGATACGACCATCATTGGCACCAAGGCAGAAGCGACTCTCATCGCTGAAGACGACACGTCTCCATTCGTCCCTCCATTCACGCTTGTCGCGACACCATTGGAGGCGGGCTGCACGATGTTGGGGCGTGAGCGGAAGACGGCCTAACGGTGTGTGGGACCATAGCCCAGCTTCATGGAGACGGTTGCAAATGGTCCTCGCCGATACCCCAGGAGCAACAGTGTCCCTAATTTGCTGGGAAGTGGCGGTGCGGTCCCCTACGGCACTGCGTAGGATCCTACGGTCTTGGCGTGCATCCGTGCGTCGCTGCGGTACGGTCCCAGGTCGACTGACACGTGCACCTTCCGCCGACCACTGGCGACAACATCGATGTACTGTGGAGACCTCACGCCCCACGTGTTGAGCAATTCGGCGGTACGTCCACCCGGCCTCCCGCATGCCCACTATTCGCCCTCGCTCAAAGTCCGTCAACTGCACATACGGTTCACGTCCACGCTGTCGCGGCATGCTACCAGTGTTAAAGACTGCGATGGAGCTCCATATGCCACGGCAAACTGGCTGTCACTGACGGCGGCGGTGCACAAATGCTGCGCAGCTAGCGCCATTCGACGGCCAACAGCGCGGTTCCTGGTGTGTCCGCTGTGCCGTGCGTGTGATCATTGCTTGTACAGCCCTCTCGCAGTGTCCGGAGCAAGTATGGTGGGTCTGACACACCGGTGTCAATGTGTTCTTTTTTCCATTTGCAGGAGTGTAGCTAGCGTGGCGAAAGTCGAATGGCCTTACGGTTGCCGTCGCTAGATGGCAAAGGCATCGTTTTCACAGCGGCAGGGGACTCCACTTCATCGTAGATCAGTCAATTAGCACGAAATATTTGTAAGTTATGTACAGTTTCCTGGTAAAGCAGTCTACCTATTACTGAAAAACTACACAAAACTCCTTCCGAACAGAACTTGAAGGCCCAACGGTACCGGCCATTCGTCGTGTCATCCTAAGACTGTAGGCGTCGCTGGATGAGGATATGGAGGTGCATGTGGTCATCACACCGCTTTCCCGGCCGTTGACAGTCTTCGTGTCCGGAGCCGCTACTTCCCCGTCAAGTAGCTCCTCAATTAGCCGCACAATGGCTGATGCATCCCGCTTACCAACAGCGCTCGGCTTACCAAACAGTGTGCTGTCCTGAAACGGTGCTTATTGCCAAATTTCATGATTATAGATTCGCTTAGAAGCTTAAATGTTCTAAACCGACAAGTGACCATAGTCCTTAGTATGCGACATATACTGATTGAGGTACGGAACCGCAAAAACAACGAAGATGGCGAGTGTTAATGCTTCT